>NW_008352659.1:109093-115010 GCF_000622305.1 Nannospalax galili | reverse complement strand
TATATATGTCTGATCTTTATTGCTTTAATAACAAATATACATGGTGAATACATGCAAGTCCTCAAAACTATCTCTGTTAAGGATGTATTTGATATTTTCATGAGGATTGCATTGAGGCATAAACCACTTTTGGTAGTATGGAAATTTTAACAACACCAAGTCTTCCAGTCCATGAATATTGGAAGTCTTTTGAGTGTGTGTGTGTGTGTGTGTGTGTGTGTTGTTAAATTTATTTCAATGTTTTGTAATTTTCATTGTAGATCTTTTACTGCCTAAATTAAATTTATCCTAGATACCTATCAAAGGATGCATGAACAAAGAAATTGTGGCATGTATGCACAATAGGATATTATTCAGTGACAAAGTAATGACTTTCTTCATTTGAAGTGAAATGGATGGATTTTGAGGACATGATTTTAAGTAAAATTAGAGAGAGAGCACGCATTTTCTCTTTCATATGTTTATGTTTGAAAATTAAATCCAAATGTAGATATGTATATTTCAATTTGAAAACCCAAGAAGTGAGACTTTTAACAGAAGTCTTTCAAGATGCAATGCCCATTGAGCAGGTACATAGGAGACCTAAGGGCAACCTTTTATCCCTATCATGCAAATTTCTGTGAGCGCCTCACTGACAGAGTATACACTCTTCCCAGATGTAGCTAAGTTTCATTAATTCCCTATAGGAAAATCATTTGTCTCCCTCTCCCACTTAGTCTAAATTTCTCACCAAAAACTTTCTTGCTAGTTTAGCCCTCACCAATATTTTCTTTGTTTAGGAATCTTGCAGATGCATGAATTCTATCACATTCACTAACCATTAGGAAAGATAGTAATTTTCCACACTGACTTCAGTTTCTGGTTTTAGTAAGGGTACCTAGAAGGCCCGCAACAATCACTCACTGCATATTAGTGCAGGATCCCAGTGTCTCCTGCTCATCTGTAGTTTGTTTGTTTAGCCCTACCTAAGGTACTTTCATCTTGAAACTGGACCAGTGTGTATTTATTTTCTGCAACCACAGACTGAGACAGCATGGAAGATAATCAGTGAATAGAACTATAATCTTTCCACAACTAAATGTAGGAATGGGATTGGGACTATTTTCTACATAAAGTACATCTGGATCTTATTCAATGTTTTTACAAAAATATATTTCAAAAAAAGTTCAAAATGCTCAGCTATCAGAGAAATGAAAATTAAAATTATTTGGAGGGTTGGGGGAATGATTCAATAATTAAGAGCATCTATTTCTCTTGCAGAGGACCTGATTTTGGTTCCCAGTGCTCACGTCTGGTGGCCCACAACCACCACTAACTTCAGGGGTATTCCATGTCTACAGCCTCCGTCAGAACTTGTACTCATATGCACATACTCACAAACAAAGACACACAGGCACACACGAACATACAGCACCTACTCATATTAGTTAAACATAAAATGGAGGTTTTAAAACAAAATTACTTTGTTATTTGATCTCACTCCAGTCAGAATAACTAAGCTCAAAACCAAAGAAACAAACAGAAAGTAAAAATAAATGACAACAAATGCAGGCATGGATGTGGGCAAAGGGGAACATTTATTTGCTGTTGGTAGAAGTGCAAACTGCTACAGTCACTGTACAAACTAATGTGGAGGTTCCTCAAAATTGTATAAATAGATTTAACATGTGATCCAACATACCATCTTGGGTATATACTCAGAGAACTCTGTTTCCAACGACAGAGATAATTTCTCTTTCCTGTTCAACACTGCTGTATTCATAATAGCCAGGAAATGGAAATAGCCTAGATGTCCATCATCCACTGATGAATGAACAATGAAAATGTGGTACAAACACAAAGTGGAATCTTATTCACTTGTAAAGAAAACGATATTATGAAATTCAAAATAGATGGATGTAGCGGGAAATAATCCTTCTGGGTGAGGGAACTCACCCAGAAAGACAAATACAGCCTTTTCTCTCTCATATATGGGTGCTAGCTTTGACTGTTTAAATTTTTTAAATTTATTTTATGTGTATGAGTCATGCCTGCATGTATGTAACCACATCAGTGTCATGCAATTTCTGCGAAGACAGAAGAGCACATTCAGTGTTCTTCTCAACTCTCCAGTACATGACTCCTTAGATATATGTGTTTAAATTGGAATCCCATGGACCCTAGAAGTCATGGAACTTTAAATTGCCATGAAGGGTGGGGCTCAAAGAAATGGGAGTATAATTCAGTTTATGAATCAGGGAAAAGGGAGTAATGGAACTGAAAAAGGTTAAACGTGGTAGGAGATGGTAGGCCAGGGGAGAGGAGGGCCTATGGTGTGGAACAACCAACACTAAAGACCTTTGAAAATACTGTATGGAAACCGAGTACTATAGAAGCTCCTTAAAATATATACACACATAATGGGAAATTAAATGGAGTTACCCTGTAACAGGAGGACAAAAAAAAAAAAAAGCTTTGTTTTGAAAGGAGGGAGACTACTACAAAATTCCACAACTGATCAAACACAGAGAATGAGTGAGAGATGCCCAGCATCAAGCGACACATCTGCAGTGGAACGTCTATCCCTAGGACTCATGAAACAGCAGAACAGAGGGTAGAGAGAATACAAATTCATCTCTCAACTCTCACCAGCGAAGCTTCCTTATACAACAGAGCGAGATGAGCATAACTGGCCTAAGTGTAGAGAATAAGAGATTTCAGAGACTATGTACCTGAATAAGACTCCTATATTAAATCTCCCCACCCATGGCTCAGGGACCATTGTGGAATAAGGGTAGAAAGATTGGTGCATGATCATAAGGAAATAGAGATGTCCAGGTTCCTGGGAACTTACATAAACTTTTGGCAATGGTATCAGCATGCACAAGACCCATGCAAATTCAGACAAAAATCCAACATAGAACTGGGGAAGTGGCAGCAGGCCCCAACCGTAGATGAAGAACTATTGGCAGTTGATTACTGCTGGAAGAAGGAGAATAAATCTTCTTTAAGGAAGTGACTCTAGGTAGGCCTACTAGACCCTAGTGGATGAACGTGCACTAAGGGACATCTGGGCACACAAACTTGACTCCATAATCCTTTACATACCTGATGGAATGCATGTAATCCAGTTGGGGTGTGTGTGGATGGTGGAGGGGGCATAAACATGATTAAGAGGTTGGAATGAAGTGCACGAAATTCAATAAAAATATATATTGAAAGAAAAAAAGCACAAAAAAACGAGTTTATTTAAATAATGCAAAAGAAGTGGAGGTGCTGTAAGACCACTGCAATTTAACGATGGAAACCTGGCAAGCTCTTCATGAAGTATGGGGACAATATTCAAAAACCGTCTGTGAAGTCGACCAGCTTTGTGCTTCATACATGGGATGTGCACTCTCTACTGACAAAATGAACAAGGAGCTGCTCAGAGCTTCACCTTCTCCACCTCTCCTCCCCCTCCATCTTCAGCTTCACAAGAGCTTCTGAAAAATGAACTTTTGATACATTATTTTAGCATTTCCAGCTTGCCCTAGAGCCCAGCAATAACCAATTACTTAAGATATTGTTGGCTTTGGTGGAGCCCAAATGTCCAACACACTTCTTCCATGTTCAAAATCTAGGGATTCATTTCCAAAAGAGCTAAGTACATGCATACATGAGCCTAAAATAGCCATGAGATATTTTTATAAAAGCTTTAAATGAATAGAAAATTATAAATCTATAGCTGAGGGACTGGGAAATGGCTCAGCAGTTAAGAGCACTGGATACTCTTGCAGAAGACCTGGGTTTGAATCCCAACACCCACATGGCAGCTAACAACTGTCCATAACTCCAGGTCCATGGGGTTCAATAGGCACCCTCTTCCAGTCTCTGAGTGCATTGCACAACATGGGTACACTTACATACATGCAGGCATAACACTCATATACATAAAATAAAAATGAATAAAAATAAACAAATTAATTAATTAATCTAAAGCTGAATAAATGGAAAGAATTACTTTTTCCCTAGATATGAATAGCTGGTATTTTATAAAGTTGATTCTTCTAAATTAACTGTCACAACTTAACAGCAAATTTTATAGTATACAATCTGATGTGATTCATTCAATGTCAATCAGAACTGTCTTGATTTTTTCACTTAATCCAATAAAAGATTGCAGTAGTGGCATACAGAACCAAACACAAAAGAGCTGGGCATGAAAACGTACAAAACCATAAAAGAAATATAGTAAGTAAGTGCTCCATAAATTTTTTTTTCAGTGAAGGAAGAAATTAACAATTCTCTTTAAAAAATGTTATTGGGGGCTAGAGAAATGGCGCTGTAGTTTAGAACACTTTCTGCTCTTGCTGAAGACTTGAATTCATTTCCCAGTACCTGACTGGTGGCTCACAACTATCTGCTACAAATCCAGTTCCAGGGGATCTGATGCCCTCTTCTGACCTCCTTGGCCACCAGGCACCTGCATGGTACACATACTACATACATGGACGTCAAAACACTAGTAACCCATAAAAAATGCTGTACTGTTGATTATGAAAATGGTTTGGAAGCACTTTATAAGTTCTGTTAAACTTGAGTTTTTAAAATTAATTGTGGTTATTTTTATCATCATAGTGGGTAGCATGGGCTAAGATAAAAATACTTGTCTAGAAAACTGTCTAAATTCCTCAGAAATTCTTATCAACTGATTTTCCTCTTTGATCTTTTATGATTTTTGTCATAATATCATTTTGAATGAGGCACAAGATTAAAATAGTATATATATCCTTCATAGATAAATATGTAAAGCCCCCAAAATAGCATTATCAGTTTATTTACCAGGAATTGGCCCATGAAAGGTCATATCTTTAAAAGCTGATATAGCCAAGACAAATAAAAAATATTTCCAACCATACAATTTACAAGAGAAACTATAAATTGACTTGTAGGGGGAAATTTCATTGTATGCTGGTTAATAAGGAAGAAGTATTTGGTAAACTAACCAACTTCTAGCAATGATTCAAATATTTAACTTTTTTACTAATGAAAAATCACCTTATTCTAGCAAAAATACACATATTTTTAAAATTACATTTATTTATTTGTGTTGTGTGTATGGACACATGCAGTATGTATGTGGGAGCATGGGTGTGGTGGTCAGAGGACAGCTTGAAGGGCTTTGTTCGATCCTTCCATCAAGTGGGTCCCAATGATTGAATTCAGTTTCTCAGGCTTGGCACATGCCTTTACTCCCTGGGCCATCTCACCATCCCTCTTTTTAATTTTTTAGCACCTTTAAAATCTAGTGTCTTATATTTTTCTAATCATTAGCTCATTACTCGTACAATGTTGGCAATCCCCACTAACATTTCTTCATGATTTTACAGACTCGTGTCAGTGCCTTTGATTCTCTAACATTCTCATCTTAAACATGTGCCGCCTGGAGGATGATATATTTAGATTTAAGTGCAGAGTTTCTTTCTCACTTCTGTCATTATCACCGTGTCCCTGGGATTTAGTTTCACTGCTGATTGCTGAATTATTTATACATTTATTTTGTTTTAGTTTTCTTTTAAGACAAGGTCTCCTTGTAGCACCAGCTGGCCTGGAATTCTGTACGTAGACCAGGCTGACCTGGATCTCTCAGAGTGCTGCCTGCTTCTGCCTCCCCATAGCTGAGGTTAAAGATGTGTGACCCCAAGCTGAGAGATAATTGCATTATTTACAATGAAATAAAACAGCTCATGTTATGGGCATACCTTAAGAGCAAGGCAAAAGCATGATTTTTTTGTTGTTACTGTTACATCACATTCCTCTTTATTAATTTATGGATTTGGGATTTTATGTTCTGTATTACCTTATGTTTGAAATATTTGAAAATACTTTTAAAAAACTTCTCCATTGCCATCTGCCAGAATTTTGTTTCTTTGTATCCAGTTTGCTATTATCTCTC
>NW_008352659.1:108708-108828 GCF_000622305.1 Nannospalax galili | reverse complement strand
TGTGAACTTACAAACACTCAGACAAAGCATATATATATATGTATATATAATATATGTAAATATTCTTTAATTTTGGAGGTGTGGTGCTTAATTTTATAACCTTCTCCAACTCTGTCCTAA
>NW_008352659.1:89945-108651 GCF_000622305.1 Nannospalax galili | reverse complement strand
AAATAAATATATTATGCTTCTTATAGAAAATAAGAATATTTGGTTTGCCTCTACATAAACCAATTAGTTGTAATATTTTTTGTATCTTCTTTTGGATTTTAATCAATCAAAATCAATATGGATAAATTGATAGAGTACATTTCTCACTATAATTAAGTAAACATGTATATGTTCTTGAAAAGAAATACTGTGCTGGTTTTATCAATATGTGATGAATGCCTTCAAAATGCTGATTCAGATGGGAAATAGCATTCTACAGTATTGTTCTAATTCTTTATGGATTCAATGTAAGCATATTTATTCTGTCTGAACTTTAAGCAAGAGGTCAATGATTTTCAAGTCCAATATTTTTACTTTCTTGGTTTTCCCTTTCTTTTTGTCTTTTGTTTTTCTTCTATCAGTTTTTTCCTTCGTTTTCTTTTCCTCCTTTTGAAAAAGACTATTTTAAGAGCCTTGGAAAACACAGATATTTCATAGGATTTTTGTTAGTCCTCCTTCATAATTCTATACCATCCCCCTATCTTTTCTTCAAGAAAAGTACACTCTGACAATGGCCCAGCAGCCAGATGCTACCCAATGTAATTCCAGTCTCTGCATTTCACCCCAAAGCAGTCAGCTGGCAATACCCAATACAGAAATTCAAGAAAATAATGAACATGCCTGATTAGGATGTTTTAAATTATTCATGTATACTTATAGGATTGTAATTTGCATTTTGTGATTAGAAATACTTTTATCACATCAACATATTTTTCTTGGTCTTTTTGAGACAGGGTCTTCCTGCAGCTCCAGCTGGTCTGAAACTCCCTTTGAAGACCAGGTTGGCCTCAATTTCACAAAGATCCACTTGCCTCTGTCTCCTGAGTTCTGGGACTAAAGGCTCCCACCATCGCCTGCATACAAACATCTTAACAATTGTTAAATAGTCACAAACATGATGACTGTTTCATCAAAAAAATGGTACTCTTAGTGGTTCTTCTCTTATTAACTGAATTTCTTCTAATGTTTGTAGTCCACCTGCCCTGTTATTACATGCAAAATCCTTACTTATCAAAGCTCACATTACATCTGATACTGTTTCGCCCATATACCATTTTAATAAAACCTCTAAAGGAGATATCTGCATATCATATGCAGTTAGATGATAGTTACTCAAATTTTGTCCACTAGAGTCTATTTTGTGCTGTCGTTTATTGATTTTATGATTGCATAGAATTTTTATGCTATGATTCACCAGTATCTATATTGTTTTCATTGGAATTTATATACTTTATAAAACATAGTAGTAAATTAAATTCACAAAGACCAACAAAATTTTCAATAAATGTTTTGAAACACTACTGAATTAAAGAGGTCTCATATTTTAGAGATACGTAAAATAATTAATGGTTATGATACATAACATGTAAGGTGTTGGAACTCATAAGTATATTTGAGGAAGATTTGTCTCTTTAGTGCATGTTTCTTGATGTGAAAATATGTTTGATTAATCTTTCTAAAGCACACAATGACAGGTAATTTTATCAAAGTTGCTATTGTTATCTTGGGATAGAATAAATGCCTTGGCACCATTCTAGTCTAGAAACTAGACTACAGTAGTTGATTTCTCAAAGGTGGCCTCATTTGGTGTCAAATTAGATCACTCATCTGTTAGAAATCAAGACTGTTTCCTACCAGGTACATGGTATCACAACCATGTGTAATTTAATCACATTGTCAGTCAAAGAACTTAACAGGAAGATATTTGTCAGCCTTGTATAAATTGAATGTGACATTGATAGCTGAGCAGCTCTTTTCAACAATGTATTTATATCCACTTCTGAAACATAACATTAATAGGAAAATTCCAAATGAAATGACTCAAGGAACAATTTTCCTGATTCCTTGCATATTTGTATTTATTGCCCATGCACATTTGTAGTTATAATGCAGGGTTCTATCTGTCCCACATACAGACAATTAATACTGGCCTGGCCTCATCACCTGTGTTTTCACTCTCAAGAAGTAGGTGAGAAGGGGAGGAAGAAAAGAGAGAGAAGGAAATTTAAGACGAATTAGAGACCTGTCTCCACTCTGTCAAATTAAAACTTCCCTGAAAAAGAAAACTGACCTTCATCTGTGCCAGCCAATGTGTGTGGAAACTGCATTGAACACCTTATCAAATTCTTCTTTCCAAAAATCTAAGTGTAGTGTTTTGAAAAATTGTTTTACACATTGAAAAGGAAGAGCCAAGAAGTTTAATAAAATGCTAAAGATGGGCGTGATCAAAAGTTCATTATGTTCCTTGGAGGTTGTTTATATAAGTATATAGCGCACGCGCGCGCGCGCACACACACACACACACACACACACACACGCACACACACACTGTCCATTTTCAAACTTCAAAAGAGTCATTTTCCAAAGTCAATCGATCTCAGTATTTCATAAAACATAAAACATAATGTCTCAAAAGAAAAGAAAGAATGTGGTGGGGTGGCTTATGCCTTTAATCCCAGCACTTGGGAGGCAACGGCAGGCAGATCGTTGTGAGCTTGATGCCAACCTTGTCTATATAGCTAGTTCCAGGCCAGCTGGAACTACAGGAAGACTCTAATAAAAAAAAAAAAAAAAAAAAAAAAAAAAAAAAGAAAGAAAAAGAAAAAGAACAAACCTGGGCAAGCAGCCAGGACCAAGATGATGGGAAGACATTTTGAAAGCTTTTAATTTACTGGCATGAAACCCTGTTTAATATATTTTAGAATATTTTATTTATTATTTTTATTTTATGTGTATGAGTGTATTGTCTGCATGTATGTAAGTCACTAGCATCATGCAATGCCGACAGAGGTCAGAAGAGGGTATTGGATGCCCTGAAACTGGAGTTACAGATGGTTGTTAGCTGCCATGGGGGTGCTAGGATTCAAACCCAGGTCCTCTGCAAGAGCATCTAGTGCTCTTAACTGCTGAGCCATCTCTCCAGCATCCCCACTGCCTGATTGTTTCCTCAGCTCCAGCACAAAATTATCTTATGAGCCTTTATCTAACAGATGTTCCTATGAAATACAAAATTATGAGAAATGCTTTCAACAATTCAAAATACCATTTTACTAAGGACAGTGTCATAAACAAGGAGGGTTTGACTTAAGCTGTGAGGAAATTCCACTTTTAAGGTGTTTTAAAGATAAATAAGTATGTGACATATTTAAAGACATTGTACTTCTATGTTCAAGTCCCTTAGTTCATGAGTTCCCTTGAAAAAATTATATATGAGTTTAAGTGAAGTTTACCTCTATCAAATATAGACATTGAAAGGCATGTCAGTAATGGTCAGGGTAGATGGCATGGAATGTAGTACTGAGAAGCAGGTTATGGGAAAACAGGGAATTCTACCCCCAAAGTATGTGTACAGAATACCTCAGAAGAAAGATGAGACCAGCAAAACAAAAATAACAAGCAAATAAACATAAACGGAAGAAACAAGCTCGCAGCAGAGGTGGCAGCTCAGACTCTATCCCAGTGTGCTCCCAAGTTTCTTAGAGGTTTTACCCCATTTAAGTATTCTTGACTGAAATATTCACTTTGTTATAAAGCTTAGACTATAGAAGTTAGGAGATTTAAGTCATTTCATGATGCAATGCTTACAGCGTGGGCGGTGGGGGGGAGGGCTGAACATCAAGTTACATGGATTCTATAACCTGAGGAGCTATCTGCTATGTAGCAAGAGTTCAACAAGTCCATGAAAAATAGATATTCAATGATAATAGTTTTAATATGAGCATGCCTCTTTAATAAAGTAATATTTAAATCAAAAGATTTGCAATCCCTATAGTTATACATCAAAAAGTAAAATTGACATTAAAAATTACCCACAGGGTAAAAAGACCTACTTCAAATGATATAATTGTCCTCAATCTGTAACATAACCAAGATCAATTAAATAATATTTAGATCATGATTATCAAAAAATACTTATAAATAATATATATACTAAATTTTAGGTGTATATGCAAAAATGTATGAATTCCTGCCTTGAAATAATAAAAAAACTTGGATACTCAAATTTAAAAGTTTACTTTTTTTAGATTAAATTGCTAAGCACTGATCAATGCTTTGGGAAAATAAGACTGATCATATACATATTAGTTATAAATTGGTATAGTTATTCAAAATGAAAATTGGTAATTACCAAAGTAGTGCCCTCCTTTTCTAGATCTATGGTAGCATAGCTTCAGCTAAAATTCTGCAACAATAGTTTCCTGTAAGTGCAGGTACTCAGTTGGCAGTGAAAGTGGCATTTGAAATCAATGTGGTTGTAAGACACCAGTCAGTAAAATGTGTATATTCAGATCTGACTGTTTGCACAAGCCTTTGCCTCTTTATTTATTACTATTATAAAAATAATTTATTTTTAAATTTTATGTATATGAGTGTATTGCTTGCATGTGTGTAAGTGCACCCATGTTGTGCAATGCCCACAGAGGTCAGAAGAGAGCGTCAGATCCCTGTAACTGAATTACAGACAGTTGTTAGCATCATGTGGATGCTGAAAACAAACTCAAGTCCTCTTCCGGAGCAGCCAGTGTTCTTAACCTCTGAGCCACCTCTCCAGCCCCAATGATTCTTTTTATAAAAAAGTTTACTAGTCATGTATATAGAGATTAGAAATGCATGTGAAAACGTCTCAATGTCAAGAGCCCTGAAATGAATTTTTCTGTATGAAACTGTGTGTTTTGACAATGCAGTGGAGATCTTTTTTAAACGTTGGAACCTCATTTAATTTGATGTCTTATAGAGTTTATAATGAGTAAAAGATTATATAAGCGTAATAATTCATCTGTAAACCTAGAAATGTACAGCCAAATTTGAAAGAGATGTACCCTAGCTCAGAAAAATGTTATTGAATAGGTTAATGCTGTTGTAATGAAATGCTTCTTTTAATTAAAATAAATAAGAAAAGAATAAAACAAGAAAAAAAAACTCTATGTGAGTTAAGAAAATTTTAAAAAAAGTTTACTCATATGAAATGGACAGCATTTCAGATAGTAGCAATTTGTTATAATAAAAGATACAACAATATAAAGAAAGTGGTTTTGTGGCTGGTCTATTGCTTTACATGGGATGGGGTAGGACCTGCTGCCTCAAAGTGCTAAAGAGAGGTGAGGAATCCAGGCATCTGAAAGAGCATCCCAGGCACTTGGGTACCTTGAGGCATCTTGGCAAGTCTGCAGCACCAGGAAATCAGTTAAAGGAAAAGGAGTGGACTATGAGGATTTGAAGAAGAAATGAGCACCACACGACTTGGGCCATTGTGGCATGTAAGAAGGTCATCTTCTACTCGGGATGAGATTTTTGAGCAGAGATTTGGGATGATCTGGCATTTGCTTTAAAGAGTATCACACCAGTCAGTCTGTTGATTAATAATAGTGTACTTACAGCCTGTCACAGTAGTCCACGTGAAAAATAATGGTAAGTCAAACTAAATGGTTTGATTCTGGAAATATTTTGAAAGTAGACTAACAGAATTTTCTGGTTGATTGTATAGTAAATGTTTTTAGGAAGAAGCAAGTCAAAAAAGTGAAAAGGCAAAATACTGCATTATTCACCTTAATTTGCACAAAATGTTGCACCACACCAGTACATACATTATAATTCCAAAAGTGGTTTACAAAAAACTACTAATTTTAAATATCTAATAACCAAATGAATGCATGCCCAGCACTTGGATTGCCAAAACTGCCAATTTAGCAAATAGTAATTTCTTTTTTATTATATCTGGAAAACTACGTAGAACCAAGTACTCACTTGCATCATTGAATACGTTTATTGCAAAACGCTTTTAGAGAAATATTAGGAGGTCATTCCCATTTTAAAAGAATCTCTTACCTGCATCAGACATCAACAGGCAAAAGTAACTTCCTCCATTATACTTCAGAACTCAGTATAGACATTATGAAGGGCGTGTTAGGAAACTGTGGAAAGAAAATCCCTAACTTGAGTTAAAGAAGGGTCAGTCAAATCTCAGTAAGGGAAATGCTAAAGGAGTCTGGAAGGAGAGGAGAAGAGCTCATGCAGACACAGACTTGGGGGTATCAAAGGGATAAGGGGCTCTTAATCTGGTCCAGGGGACAGGGCATGATGTGAACTTTTCTAAAGAAATATTTTGCACCACAAATCCCACACACATAAATACAGAACAAATAAGCAGTGGAGTTTAAGTTAAAATGCGTGTACACACTTTATATTTTATTTTCAAAATGTTGGAAAATACTTTTATTATAAATAACTTGGCTGTCTTTGAAGAGTCCAATGAATTCATGAGCAATGCCAGCCTGTCTTGAGCAAGTTGTCAAAGCTAAATCCAGTAAGTGTGTAAGGTGGTCACTCAGTCAGAACTACCTGCTTATTAAAATATTGACTTGGGAAGCTAGGTGCACAAGTGCTCATGCATTTATTGATGATATGCAAATTTATTAAGTATTGAAATATCCTTATCAAGATGTCACCCTGACATCCTCCTTCCTTTTTCCACTAGTTTCTTGTTACAGTAGTGACAAGTTTCTAAAAATCTTGAGTTCAAATTTGATCTATGAAAAGCCAATTAAAGCAGAATGAAAGCTAAATAATGTAACTTGCACAGAAATAAATAAACCATTTCCTCCCTAAATAAACTGTGCAATATTTATTCACAAGAACACTGAGAACTTGTTTGCATAGCCCCCTATAGAGTTTCCTTGAAAAACAAAAACTGTTATATCAAACATTAATCTATTGGCAAAAAGGAAGTATGTCAGCTAGAATTCCATGACTTTAAGGTACTGGCTTAATTACTGGACCAAGTATTAAGTAATTAGAAAAATGGGACTTTTAAAGAAATGAAGGCAGGACAACCACTGAGTGTGTAGGTAGTGATTAAAGGAGCTCTAAGCCATTAAAGGTAAAATTGCCAATGGAAGCAAACACACTGACTTGCTAGTTTTAGGCAGTGCTGATTATTTTTGTCTAATGTATGTAATTTGGTCAAGGAAGTAATGATACTAACCACAAAGGCTGGACCCTGAAAAAATCCGAGTTTCCTTTTCGGAAGCATGAGGGTACACCTGGGGATCTTCCCAGGAAACTCTACTGCTTCCTCCTCACTCGGGTGGATAAAAGTTAATCTCACTTTTATAGCATTTTTCAGTTTAGGGACTAGTGCGTAACAAAGTTAATCAGAGAGTTTCAAATAGGTGGTCTTCTATTCATATGTGTGTTTATATACACATATATTACATTTTATTCATTTATTGTGGGGTGGTCACTTGTCATGAAGTCAACTTTTGGGAAAAAGAACCACTTTCAGAGTCTGTTCTTTCCATTCACGATATGGGGGTGGGGGGTTAAACTCAGATAGGCCTGACAACAGGTGCTTTTACCAGTTGGCTATCTTGCCAGCCCACATGTATATTTTTAAAATACGTATTTAACATATGTCAACTTTCAAAATCACAGCTCACCAATACTAATTACATGAAGAAAGGAAATAGTAATTTCTATGTAATTACACCAGACCATCAAGTCTCCCAACAGATGCCACTTCTTATAATAACAGATGCTGCAGATGATACAATGAATTCTTGCAACTGTGTCCAACAGACTAGTTAAAACAAGCCCCAATCAGGTCTGATCACATACAGCTGTTTTTCATAATGCACGCAGCTAATTTTCTTTACTTCTCATGATAATAGCCATTTTCTGAACTGTCCTAAAGTACCTAACAACCCCACAGCCTTAGAATTATTTAGCTGTGTTGATTCCCCAAACTCAATCTTTTAGAAAGATTTAGAGAGCCATTTTCTCTGGGCATGGAGGTATATGTGCATGTAGTTAGACACTCAATTCTTGCAAGTCACAAATTATACATTACTTTATATCTCTATTCTGAAGAAAATAGAACCAAGAACAGAATAGCTTCAATAATACTTGCCCCTGTCCTATTTTCTAGGTAATGCTATTTTACAGCTTTCGTATAGGAACTTGTCCCATTCATCTATTACTGTCATGTTTAGCAACTGCATGATCATTTTATGTAAAAAATGGAAGAATCAATCAAGAATATTTAATTTACTTAATTGAAATGTATCATCCACCTAGTAAAACAATGGAATAATCAGTCAATTGTTGCCAAATCCCAGAGTGCAACACTATGCTAGGTACTCTGAAGAGTTATAAAATATGCCAGTGTAGTCACCAGATGATCTTAATCAGAAAGATAAAAGTCAGAAAAATGAGATAGTGCAACAAGGTTAAAAAGCACAATGGGGGCTTGGCGTGGTGGGGCACACCTTTAATCCCAGCACTTGGGAGGCAGAGGCAGGTGGATCTCTGTAAGTTCAAGGCCAGCCTGGTCTACATAGTGAGTTGCAGGACAGCTGTGGCTACAGGGAGACCCTGTCTCAAAAAGACCAAAAAAAAAAAAAAATTGCACAATGGAAGGGGCTTGTGATGAAGTTGCCAGGCAACTATTTATCAACAAAATGATTATAGACAGGTTGTTGTAATATTTTACTTATGTAAATTTATATGCACACATCTATTGTTATTTTGAAGCCTTTAGTACCAAAAGAAAATTGATAGTTCACTGATATTAGAGCGATAAGTCACTAGTAAGTGGCAAACATTAATGAATAATTCATAGCAAATATCATGTATCAGGAGGATGATTGATATAAAGATACCTTCTGAGGCATGCGGTGGTATGATGGCATTTGAAGCACTTGGGGAGGTTTGCTGAGATGGAAAAGGATGGTTCATACAGACCATTTGTAAGCACAGAAATAATAGGTATGTTCAGAGAGTTGTTCTGATGTTTGTGATGAGGGGAAACCTAGATTTGGTGACAATAAGTATAACAAGTTCAGAATAAAACTGGTGTTGAATCAATCATAATCAGAAAATAACAAGAGAAAAATAAATTAAAATAACTGAGCCTGGAGTGGAGAAATGGCTCAGCAGTTAAAGCACTTGCCTTGCTAACAAGAAGGCTAGAGTTTGAATACACAGTACCTGAATCAGTGGTGGGTGGATGTGATGACTGCCTCTGAAGCCTGAGTCAAAGAATCCCTGAACCAAGTTGACGGCTGAAATTAGCTGTACAGGCAAGCACTTGGCTTGAGGGGAGAACCTGACTGAGTGGAAGAGCACTGAAGTAACATTCCAGAGATCAACATCAGTCCTCTAAATGTACATGTATACTCACACATGCATGCCAACACCCATGCCAATTGCATGCGCACATGCAGAAACACACAGCACAAACACATGAGTAGAAGATGTAAAAAAACTAAGTCTACAACATAGTTACCACAGCATAAAATGATGGTTTGATTTAGATGATAAAATAGGATTTAAATATAGTGAATTGATGTATACGTCGATTCAACGAAAGACTGAATAGGATTTTATCAACAATCCAGCCAAATCTGTTTATTATGTATATTTAAAATAGGTGTGTTGGTCAGCTTTGTCAACTTGACACAAGCTAGAGTCACCTGGGAAGAGGGGACCTGAAATGAGGAATTTCTTCATGAAACTGGCTTGTGGCCATCCATGTCTGTGAGGCATTTTCTTAATTGTTAATTAATTTAGGAATGCCTTGAACATTGTGGTTGGTGTGACCCCTAGGCAGGTAGGCCTGGGCTGTATATGAAAGGTAATTATACAAACCAGGGGAAGTAAGCCAGTAAGTACTCTTGGTACTACTTTAGTTCCTGACTCTAGGTTCATGCCATGCATTCCTGCCCTGATTTCCCTCAGTTATGACTGCTAACTGGAAGATGTAAGATGAAATAATCCTTTCCTCCCCAAGTGTGTTTCTGGTCATAGTGTTTATTACAGCAACAGAAAGGATATTAGGACAACAGACAACTTTATATTTAACATGTGTACAGTGAAGGAATTACTAAGGTTTAGCATATTAAAATCCAGATTATCATTCTCTGTCTCTTTTTCTCTCTCTCTCTCTCTCTCTCTCTCTCTCTCTCTCTCTCTCTCTCTCTCTCTTCCTGACTGTAGACACAATGTGATAGCTACTTCACCCCCTTGACTTCAACATGATGGACTTGCACTGAAATTGTAGGTCAAAATGAACTCTTCTTAACAAAAAATCCAATCTCTCAGATCTAAGTTTTCTGTCTGCGTGCTAGGAGTACTTAAAATCAGGGCTGAAAAATGATTCAATAGTTAAGAGTACTGGCTGCTCTTGCAGAACACCAGGGTTTGTTTCTTAGCACCCAAATGGCAACTAACAACCATTCAAAACTCCAGTTCCAGGGGATTCAAAGACCTCTGCTGGCCTCTGCAGACACTGAAAAACATGTATGCCCTTACATACGTGTTGACAAAACAGTCATACACATAAAATAAAAATGAATGAATTACCTCTGTAGGACTAGAAACCTAATATGCTATTTAGGTCCCCACCCCCATTACTCTGATAAGCTAATTAGAACTGCCCACTCACTCCACAATCTCCACACTCACAGTCTTAGTTAGGATTGCCAACCTGGCATATTAGACCAAACTGGAATCATCCCATCCCTCCAATGAGAAAAAAATGGAGCGGGAGCTGAAGCACAGACTAACTACCTAGTCAACCTGATCAGAAATCAGCCAAGCTGGTTCTTTGAAAAGATAAACAAGATAGGCCAGCTAACCAAAAGAAACATAGAGCAAAATCAAATAAAAAACAATTTAGAGATGAAAAGAGAAACATTATAACAATACCGAAGTAGTTTAGAACATATAAGAGTTACCTATAAGCTGTTAAATTAGCAAATCTAAAGGAAATGGATTAATTACTAGATTCAATCAAACCTCCAAAGATAAACTAAGAAAAGATCAGCAACTTAAACATATCCATAACAAATAAGGAGACTGAAAAAATAATACAAAATCACTGTCTTAAAAAAGGTCAGTTCCATGTGGATTCACAGAAGAATTTTACCTGACATTCAAAAAAGAGCTATGACCAATATTGGTTAAATTATTCAAAAAGAGAGAAACAGGGCAAAACTCCCAAACTCCTATGATGAAGCCAGTATCACTCTAACACCAAAACCAGGAAAAGACACAACAAAAGAATAAGAAAATCACAGGCCAATATCCTTAATGGAAATATATACAAAAATTCAACAAAATAGCTACAAACCACATATAAATACATATCAAAAAGATCATCCCTCATTATCAATTTGGTTGTATTCCAGAGATGCAGATTTGGTTTAATATATGTAAGAAGATAAATATAGTAAATCATATCAATGGAATTAAAAAAAAATTACATGATCATCTTAATAGATGCAGAAAAGGCCTTTGACAAGTTCCAACCCACCTTCATGATGAAAATTCTAGATGATATTGGACTCAAGGGAACATATTTCAACATAATTGAGGGTGTATTCAACCAACCCACAACCAACTTCATTGTAAATGGAGAAAAACTCAAAGCATTCACATTAAAATTGTAAAGGAGACAAAGCTGTTCAAGTGCTTTTCAATACAGCACTTGAAATTCTAGTTAGAGCAGTAAGACAAGAGAAAGAAATTTAAAGGATGCTAAGTGGAAAGGAAAAAGGCAAAATATCCCTATTTTCAGATTATATGATATTATACTTAAGAGAGCCCCCCCAAACATGCTTTTGTCCTTTCCCTAGACCAAAGTAATAATTTACTGTATCCTAAATACATATTCTTATATTTACAGACAAGTGAAACTCTCACCACTCATCCATGAGACTTAGTTTTGCGACAGATGAAGACTATTGTAATTTTTACAACTAGTTAAACACAGCGACTAAGTGATTGTGAGCAACCTGGCCCTGGTGATCCTTCTTCAATGTAACATTGACACCTAAGGCTCAGGGAACATTGTGGAACAGGGGATGGAAAGAATGTAAGAGCCAGAGGGACAAAACATCTACTGCTTAGTTAATGCATTCTAAACATGATAGGGATGTTTCACTTATGAAATCTCCACAGAATGGTAGTCTGATGAAATCTGCATAACTACAAAACCAGTTCACATACCAAGGTGGATTGGGAAAATGTAGCAGGGTGTCACCTCATGATGAAGATCTAGGGTCATTCTTTAGATGCTGAGAGAAGGAGAATCAGTTTTCTCCGGGGACTAGGTCCCTGAGAGGTTATCTAAACCCACAGGACAAGCCTAAATACAGCTACATATGAGTACCAATAAATGCACTCAATTTATTATATACATGTATATATGTCACCTGAGTTCTCTCATGGTCTCTTGCTCCAGGTGCTATCAAACAAACCATAAACATATCTTTATGTGAATTTATTATAGTTTATACCATTGGGGGGGTGACTTGCAAAGAAATGAACACCTGGTGCCCAGCTCTGCACCATGGCTCAGAGCCCACCATTCAGTTCTTGCTTCCGCAGCCTGCCCATAGTCACTACTAGCTTTCGTCCACACCTCATGGGCCAGCAATCTCACTCCAGGTTGCTAAATGCCAAGCCATTCCATTCTAGCTGTGTCCAGCCACTGCTTTCACCTTATCAGCTCCTGTCCAAGATGGCACAGAAAAGCCCCTCCCTCTGTGGGGCAACTCTCCACAGCAGGCCCCACCCCTCGGAGGAAACAGGCAGTTTGGGACACATTCCAACCCTTTCCTCCACTCTTATAATCTTTCTGCCAATCTTCCGCTAAGGTCCCTGAGCCTTGGAGGGGTGACATCAGATGCAGGGTGATCGCTCTTGTATCATGGAGAGATAATGACTTTTTGGGACTCCCCATTATTCATATTTAAGCTGTGGCCATTGATTTATCTTAGTGTTTTTTTTTTTTTACTATAAAGACAAATAGAAGGAAGTAGACACATCTAAACAAACATGAATGTAAATACAAATGCCTAGAAAATACTCCAGGAAGAGTACTATATTCACTAAACAGTATACTTGTCCCTGCAAGGGCCTGTAGCCTTTCTTGACACAAGGCATTGGACTGGTCTACAGCAGCAGATGTGTTTTCCACCCCTAGGAGTGGGCTGTATCCAATTAGTAATTTTTCAGTTGTATGTATGTTGTTCGAGCCATTATTACACTTGCAGGCATTGTTTGGCATGTCCATAGTGTGCAGCACATGGGGTCCATTGTTGAGTAGAAACATAGGGATCCTTTCTTCCCAACTATCTGCATAGTGCCTTCTGGCACTATGAATGTCATCCATCCAGTGACATGGAGTTTTTTGGCTTAGTTTCAGCTCCATCACATCTTCTCCTCCTGCACTCAGATCATGCAGTGTCTTCAGCAACATGGCCTTAACAACATTTCTAGTGTACAACTGACATTAGTGGCAATAGCCTTGGTGAATTTGAGGATCTCTAGGATCTCTCTCTGACCAACAGCTCATGGGCGCAGGGGGGTGAGGGGGGCAACCCACCCCTGATACACTTACAGGTGTTGGCTGCAGGTGCCTGACCCGGCACTGGGCTAAGGAGGCAGGGGGTTTCTCCTGTCCCAGCTTCACCTGTTGGTTCCCTGAGTCAGGCAGGTTCTGGGTCTACCTCCTGACTGTAGCCATATCTGTCATTTCTTCATTGAACATACCTGGCTGCTGAGCGAGAACTTGGTGGGAAAAACTGCTTCCACCCTTAGTATAGCCTTTATCAGAAGAGAAGTGCATCTTATTTAATCCTTGGAGAGTCTTCACCACCCCTGGGACAGTTTTTATCCTTTGAATGTCTTTCGTAAACAGTTCTTCTTGTTTTAAAGTCTTCCAGAAACTCTTTAGTAGTGAATTTGGTTTTCTATCAATTTTTTCTCTGGGAATTTTGGCTCGACATAAATTTTGCCACATTTGTCTTCAAGTAACCCAAGTGGACTATTGCGGGGGTCTCTCCCTGTCTTCGCAGGTCATTGGCCACCGGTCCACGAGGGCAGGGGGAGCAGAAGCGGCAAATGGAGTCAGGACGGCCAGTGAGCACTGACGGAAGAAAGCCCTTCCAGGGAGGCTGGTTTCATGGGGCAGTGAAACAAATGCAGTGATACAGCTCCAGACTCAGTGAAACAGCTCTGTTTATTCAGTGGGAGAACTAGAGAAATTATAGTGTGGAGGCAGTAGCCAAAGCCTCAGCTGATGGGTGCTCATAGTATGCTTTATTTACATGTGGCAGAGGGCTCCTATCATCCGACTATCAGGCAATGCCTGATTATCATACAGAAAAAACCTGGGGGTAGTTTTTACTCCAGGTAATTATGCCAAAGGTCATGTTCCAAATAAGGTCAGGCATCTGTGCTTGGTGGCACTTTCCAGGTAAGCCAGGAAGAGAGCAGGAGGCCCTCTGCTGAAAAGGGGAGTCCTTCCGTTTGGTGCCGAGCCCCTTAGGGCTATCTGGACATGGAGAACTACAACCCTAACAGCAGGGTTTCCCAACAGACTATTTCTTCTGTCTGGTCTTTTTTATATCTCTTATAGAGTGTTCTGTCATTCTACAGACACGTTTAACATGCTGGTCAGAATCATTTAGATTTGCCAAAGCCTCTCTCACTTTACAAATATCCTGTCCCATTAAAGGGCTTAGCAAAACCATTAAAGCCCCATACCATTCTCAGGGTCCCAGCTGAATAAACCTTTCCTTCATATCTCTGGTGAACATAGTCTTAGCTGGCATAGTGAACTGGATATGATATATTGCTTTTCTCATACCTAGTTCTCTCAATAATGCCTGCCCCTCTTTTATAGTCCTTCAGCCCCTGCTAATCATGTTAGTCTCCCTTGGTGACAACCATTTATCTTTAATGCCTTCAACCAGCCCCCCCTGCATTGGGCTAGGTTAAACAGCCTATATCACAAGGATGGATGTATGGTTATATAACTCAGCTGCGAAGCTTCTGAAGGACTTAGACTGACGACATTTGCTCCCATGTTGCACACTCTCACCAGCCACCTGACTAGGGGCTCTTTGATTGCTTGCTTGCAAGTTTTTCCTAGTTTTAACAGTTCAAGTGTGTTATATTTCCTAGCTATAGCACTATTAGCTTTTTTTCCCATTTGTATCAGTGGTCGAATCTGAGGGGCAGCTTTAGCTACTTTTATTTTTAGGTCATCTCCTTTTTACTATTATCTGTCTTTCCTCTGAGTCCTTGGACCTTACACAAGTTAAAATGTCCGGTTTTTTTTTTTTTTCCTTCTCAAGCTCTGCAACTGGATCTGCCTTTTCAGCTTCCCTTGCCTGGGGCACATCTTTTATTATGCAAAGTGGCCACGCCCCCTCACTGGGCTCTCCCTTTGTTTCCAAAGTCAGTAAAAGTTTTTCTAGCTTCTAGACAACCTTTAACAAATCTTCACATACCTGCAACATAACCCCACATTTACAACACAGCTGTGGCCCATGTTTCTGCATGGCTGGCCCTTTTTTGTTACATATTTTATAATCCATTGTAAAGTCCACATCAGCACAGCCATCAGCTGTCTAGCTTTTTCCAAACTTCTGCAGTTTGTCATTTCTGTTCCTGCCATCCTGCCGACTTACGCCAGTATGTCACCCGAGTTCTCTCATGGTCTCTTGCTCCAGGCGCTATCAGACAAACCATATAACATCATTATGTGAATTTATTGTAGTTTATACCATTGGATGAGGGAGAGGAGTGACTTACAAAGAAATGAACACCGGTGCCCCGCTCTGTGCTGTGGCTCAGAGCCCGCCATTCAGTTCTCACTTCCGTGGCGCACCCATAGTCACCACTAGCTTTCGCCCATGCCTCGTGGGCCACAATCTCATCCCAGGTCCGTAAATGCTGGGACATTCTGTTCTCACACACCTGGGAGCCGCTTCCGCCTTCCCAGCTCCTGTCCAAGATGGTGCAGACCCTCCTCCTGCAGCTAACTCTCCACAGTCAATTCTCCACAGCAAGCCCTGCCCCTTAGAGGAAACAGGCCGTTTTGGACCATATATATATAAAATCAAAGAATGAGACAAATTGAGGAGGAAACAGGCTGTTCTGGACACTACCAGCTCCTGAGAGGAAGTGGGGGATGACTGGAAATTATGTAAATATAGTAAATCATGTGTGAAATTCTCAAAAAAATTAATTAAAAAAATTCTAAATAGTAACTAAAATCTACTCTCAACACATTTCCACTACAAAACACAATATCAGTAACTATATTTCTCACACTCTTTGTCTGCTCCAGATTAGCCAATCCCTTTCCCTGTCCTTCTTACAAATAATCTTGCTAGAAACCTGAACATGGACGTGGAGTGGTAGCCAAACAAAACTGGGTAGTTATTGCTCTTGACTGAGGTCCAGAATGAATAGAAAGATCAGGGCTACTCCAGTTGATCATAGATTCACCACCTGAGTCTGAGCCACCCCACCTGGCTTATATAAGAACATAGAAAGAAAGACTTAGCTCTGTGTGTCATTGATTTTTGTAGTAATATATTATACGATGATCACTAAATTTTAAGGAATTCTAAAATGCTAGAAGCAAAAATATGAAAATATTTAACTAACATTTTGTGTGTGTGTGTGTGTTTGTGTGTGCGCGCATACATCTCTGTATTTGGAACTCATATACACAGTTCGAAATTATAAGTAAATGTGTATAGTTGAATCAATATCTGTTTAGTTGATAGATAAATAGATAGAAAAATAGTTACATAACAAGCAAGACTATACCACATGTGTGCAAAAAAGTTATAAACAAAATCAAAATCCTCAACAAGCGATCTCAAATTCTCAGCTATTGTCACAATCAAACAAAAATTTTCTACCCTGAAAGACAGGGAATGAACCCACACATGACTCATTTCACTCACAAGTATATTACACAAACATACAGTTATCAGCTCCTGAAAAACATGAGAGGAATCAGAACGGAAACTTGAAATTGTTAATTTTAACTCCCCTGACTTCCCATGCTGGATAGGCGGTAAAATTTCATTTTACTGAAAACAACTTTGTCTTCAGTTGGCACACACCAAATCCATAAAAAACACAAATCTTTAGGGACAGGCCTCAAGTCTCTACTATATGCACATGAAGTGATCCATGCTTACTAGTAAAGGCTGTAACATTAATACGAGGTCAGGCTTTGGAATCTGAAATATTTAATTAAGTCAGCACCCATAGTAGGATTATCATAGTGCTCTGTTCTTGTGAGCATGTATTTTTGTCCATTTGCTGAAGAAGATTTTGACAATATAGCTAGGGAGAAGATCTACAATTTATGACTCAACAATTCTATGTAATATATAAACTGTAATGATTTCATAGATGTAGAAGGGACTTACAGAGAAATGTACATAGAAGCAGTGTTTTAATCTAAATCCACTGGAATAAAAATGTCCTATAAAACCCTGGAGATATGGCTCAGCAGTTAAGACACT
Source organism: Nannospalax galili (assembly GCF_000622305.1). Lineage (NCBI taxonomy): Eukaryota > Metazoa > Chordata > Mammalia > Rodentia > Spalacidae > Nannospalax > Nannospalax galili. The sequence continues at coordinate 91,273 of NW_008352659.1, read as the reverse complement.
GATTGGTCTTAGATAGGATTGGGGTTCAGTTCCCAGCACCCACAAAGGCAGCTAGCAACAGCCTGAAACTCCAGCTCCAGAAGATCCATCGCCATCTTCTGGCCTCTACAGGCATTGTGTATCATGGGTCCATTCACATACATGCAGCCAAAACATTCGTACACATAAAGTAAGTTAAAAAAAAAATTAAAAAGATTTTAAAAATACTATATAAAACAATATGTGTATAAAACACTATAAAATATTATAAAATGATACAAATAAATATACTAGATTATGGAGATATGACTGAATATACAAACACAGAATGAAGAACCAAAGAGCAGGCTACTGTACCGTGGTGCTGTGTTCTCGTGTTTACATTAAACCAATAAATATTTTTATTAACACTAAAAGCATATAAACTAAAATTTAGAATAATGCACAGAATCAAATTGTTTAATTCATGTTAGATATGTGTCTGATGTTCCAAGAAAATGACCACACAATTCAAAGTATTTTGACAAACCAAAGCGTTTTACTTCTCCAGAAGGTTGCAAAGCTGCTCTAAATCTATGTAAGCAAGTACACCCAGTTAGGGTCCCACTGGGTTTTTATTCTTAACACAGAGTGGTCCTGTGTCCCTCATTCTTACTGGTCAAATCAGCCTCAAATGGCTGACTTAAAATGAAGCAGTTTGTAAGCAGAATGCCATTTCCAACACTGAGTGCAAGCTTGAGCATGCATTTTGATTTCAAGAAGTGCTGGACTTGGAGGAATTTGAATTACTTTTAAGTGGCTTCTTTGCAATGTTTTTATGATATTTTGTTTTATTTAACATTTTGATACAAAGACGGTATACATTTCTTTTACATTTCCCACAGTTCTTTAGGAGAATATCTTGGACTATCCAAAAATGGCTTCACATAGAAATTCAAGTATGATATTAAATTATTACACCTTATGGCAGATGATAGTCCAAATGTATTCAATATATTTATCTTCTGAATTTCTTGTGTATTTTGTACTGTATTAACATAAGTTAAAGAACTATATTTTATCTTTAAACATTTCATCCAGAAGCCAAGTCAAACTCCAAAGTTGGTCAGAAATTTTAAATTACTTTTTATGTTGTCTCTTCTGTAAATTATGTGTGAGTTTTTTGTTTATTTCCTTTTACTATAATTTCAACACTTTAAGCCTCTCTTTTCATTTTCTCTAATAGCTTGTTACATGGGCAGTGATACTAATCAAGCTGTGTCATTCCTAATTTAAATAAGAATATTCCTACCCTCTTTTGCTGTTGGTCATGAGATTTATTTATAATTTTCTGGAGAAATATTTACTCT
>NW_008352659.1:78804-89924 GCF_000622305.1 Nannospalax galili | reverse complement strand
AATACGTTGACAAATGTTGATGCTATCAAAATTATCAATATTCTATTAGTAAAGTGTTTAGGACTCAAAATTTTCTAATACAATGCCTTTCCTTCTATATGTATATTTTACAATTAGGTTTACTCTTTTATGGATTTTTATTTTGTAGGTGAGATGAACAAATAATTTCCAAGTTGCTCCTGTTCAAATCCACTTAATAGTAGTCTCATAAAAATTTTCAATTAGAATGCAGTGGTATTTATTCCCAGAAAGAGTATTTATTTGTTCTTTGATGATTTACTCAAATTTGTGTATAAAGCCATCTAGTGGTCTTTTGGAAGGACTAATTTTAACATAAATTTTATGACTTTTGCTTTTTCAGTCTTAATTTTCATCTTCTCTTGTGTTTATTTAATGATATGTAACTTTAAAAAGATTTGATGATAGTTTCTTATTTTCTTATAATCTTATAATCTTAAAATCTTTACTTCTCTCAGTAGTTATATCCCTTGAATTGATTGACTATTGTATCTGTCATTTTAAAATTCAATCATAAGTTTTGTTGAATGGAATGTGGATTTGTTAGAGGAACCAGGAAGGCTATGTGTTGGCCTGAAAGAATAAATTTTTCTGGTTTTATTCACACCTTTCATCCATTGTTTTTCTATTTTTAAAGTTAGCTTTTATGTTTCTATGTCCCCCTTTGCCTCTGAGGTTTGCGATATTATTCTTTTTAAACATTTTTCTGTTACTCACTGTATTTCAATATATAAACTTCCTTCTACATGCTATCCTGATTTTTCCTTTCTGGTTCCTATATTCGGGGTCCTAATTAATGCTCAAATTGCTTTCCTTATACATTTAAATGTGCATTTACTAACTCTCTTTACTGGTAGTGTTGCTGTTTGTCATCAGGTTGACTGTATCTTCCTGTTTTTACTGATTATATTTTGCTGTTGTTCATGAAAATTCTATTTTCAGTTAATTGCAATGATCTAGTCATTAACTTAATATTACTCTTGACTGCTTTTGGTACTCATAGTAATTATAATTTTTCTGAAACCTAGTTAACTGTTGTTGTACTATTTTTTTTCAAAATTTCTTCAGTTTTCAAGATCCCTTGTAATAAAATATGTATGACTTTAAGTCTTTCCATAAGACTTTTCAACTGTTATCTCTTTAAATATTTCTTTTCCATTATTTTGTACATTAATTTTTTTATAAACACTTGTAAGTATGCAATTAAATTTTTCAAAATGTGTTCCTTATTGCTTATTTCTACTTCTATAATTTATTGTTTCACGTGGTAGCAAATATATTAGAATAAGACAGCCTAAATATAAAACAAGAAAAATAAAAGAAAATTCCATGCTTCAAAGAAACGAGTATATCAGACTTCCAAATTGTCTCATACTCCATAAAAGTATTGCTGCAGGAATAAAAGAAAAAAAGCTACTATAGAGGAAACAGAAAGATACTAATCACATTGTTATATCTTGTGGGGGCATCTGTGGGAGACTGTCTTGATTGATGTAGGAAAACCCACTGTAACTGTGGGCAACACTTTCTGATAGTGGCCCAGATATAAAAGGAAACACAAAAAAAATTGTTTGCTTTATTTGCTTGGCCTGCCATTTCCTGCCACATTCATCTATCTCATTACTGAACTGTGGATTCCTTTACTGACTTTTCTAGGCTTCCAGTGTGGACTGAGGACGAGTGGCTCTCTTTTTCAGGTATCCTCCAAGGTTGCATGCCAAATTGGGACTGCTGAGGCACTCAGCCTCATGGACTGAGCAAATACTGGGTTTTCTGCCTCTCAGGTGTGAGGCAGCTGTTTTTGGAATATTTCAATCATAATCTGCAAGCTCATTTACTAAATCGTTTCTTTAAAACATATTTGTCATAACAGTTCTGTGTCTCTAGAGAATCCTGATTAATGTAGTATATTACAGTTTAAAATGTAAAAGAGAGAGGCCTGGGCAAGGAACTCAGTGGTAGAGAACTTACATTAGTATGTATCAGGTTCCATCTATTATATGTAAACACAAAAGAAAAACAAGTAATAAAAGTCTTGATAATAGAGGATTATTTTCTAGACATTTGTCAAAAAAGTATGTATAGGAGCCCTCACTAGTAGTTTTGTTCACTGACATTAAATAATGCTAAAACAAACCCCATTCAAATAATTTCAACTTCAGAAGTCTTCAAGAACCATTGAAATTTGGTTTGAAGCTCTCAAATAATTGTAAATAAATTTTTACAATGCAACTGTAAAACAGATTTAAAAACAACACGTCTTCACAGAGATTTAATACTCATAGGTAAGTTGGACATTGAATACGAATCACAAAGTGAGAATTTGTACAAAGAAAAACAGAAGGCGTTACAGGAAAAAATTAACCCATTCTCAATATCAGCAAGAGCTCTCTGGAGTATTTAACTCTCTAATGAAACAGCATATACCCAGGAGCAAAAAGTAAATTTTGGAAGCAGTGGTTTTAGACGAAGGGAATTAATCAATTGAGAAATAAGATTAGATTTGCCAAACAATTTGAAGTTCTCCAATGAGGTCTTGAACCAGAGATGTTGACCAGTACTCATCTTTTATCACCAATATCATTTGCAACAGCTCTTAAGTGCTTGATTGTGGTTGAAGAGAGGATGGTCATGATTTTCCTTGGGTGTGGTTCTATACTCAGGGAAAGTCAGTAAAATAAAGGAGATTCTAATTTGTGAAGAAAAGATTGGAAATATTTGACCAAGGAACCTAATCTGTAGAGAAACATCAGTATTAACAAGATGGTTATTAGTCAGTAAGCTGATGATATCAGTGAGGTGAAAGATTGTGTGGCATTGCTCTAGTTAAAAATAGGAGAAACCAGGCCTGGTGGCACACACCTTTAATCCCAGCACCTGTGAGATAGAGCCAGGTGGATCTTTGTGAGACCCAGGCTAGCTTCATCTACATAGGGAATTACAGGTCAGTTGGGGTTACAGAGAGGCATTCTTAAACAAACAAACAAACATATGAACAAAAAAAAAAAAACAAGCAAACCAAAATATTATGTGAAAAAGTAAAATAACGTAATCAGAGAGGACCATTAAAGTCTATGTGCTAGTTAATGTTCTGTTGCTGTGAAAAAACAAAACAAAACAAAAACAAAACACCATGCCCAAGACAAGTTATAGAAGGAAGAGTTCACCTGGGCTTACAGATCTAGAGGGATAAGCGGCCACCATGGTGTGGAGGCATGGTGTCGGAGGTGGCTGTTGCAGAAAGTTGAACCCTCACATTCACTCACAGGAAGTAGAGAGAGTAAACAAGGAGTGAGGCAAGGCTATGAATTCTCAAAACCCACCTTGGAGCCCTAGTTACTTGCATCCTCCAGCAATGCCACACTTTCTTAGCAAACAGCGCCACCAGTGCCCCCAACTGAGCCCATTTATTCAAATATGTGAGCTTACCAGGGACATTTCTCCTCCAAAACACCACAACCTAGAATAATTCCAGAGATATAAATGTTTCAGCAAATGAAAATCTAGGCTGTCTTTAGAGGGCAGGGTTGACAAGATAAAGTCTCAGATGTTAGCAGAAATGAAGGCTTCTTCAATGAAGAAAGAAGCCAGAGTGAGAAAGACCAAAAGTTTTGGTAATATGCTGATTTTTCCAAAAGAGGATAATAATTTATATTATCCTATTTAAATGTGAAATGTGTTTGTACAAGTGGCACTTGGCTAGTGACTTTATTTGGGGAGGTTATGAAAATTTTGTGATATGGGACAAATCTTACACTCTTGCAAGATATACTGGTCTCTGTTTCCAGGCTGAGATTCTGCTTTCTGATCTGTGAAAACTATGAATAAGCCACAGCTACAAACTCCTCCCAGCTCAGCTATTACCTTGTCCTACCACCACGTCTCCCCTGCCATGATATACTGACCCTCTAAACTGTAAGTTAAAATAAATCTCTCCTCCCTTACATTGCTCCTGCAAGCTAGTGACAAGAAAAATCATGATTTCTTTGGTAGGAGAATGTGGGACAAAAGTATACCAGTGAATGAAGATCCAGGCTAACAGACTGAAAGGAAGAATAAGAAGTGTAATTGAACAGAATTGAACTTAGAGAAATACAAAGATATTCTTATAAAAAGAAAGCTGTTAGTTCATTATGCAAAATAGTTATTAAATTCTGTGATAGTTCATGTGCATAATAGAAGAAAACTAAAGAAAATATAAAACATAATTTTAATAGAATTCACATAGAAAACAAATACAGTACTAGTTAAATGTAATATAAATTCAATAGTGCTGCTTTCTAAAAGTGTGATATGATTAATAGTCTCCAAATGGTCATTTCAGGAAAGCAATGAAGGACAGGAATGAAAAATGCAACTTGTTTTATGGAGCATGAGAAAATGGATGAGACTCATTTGAGGCAACTAGAGAGAAATGGTGACTTCAAGACAAAGAACCAGGTGGTAAAAGGACTGGTCCATACAAAGACAGAGCACACAGAATCTAATCACCATAAACTTTTCAAAGAAGAGTTAGAAAAACACCCAAATACTGGGGGTTTGAGGCAGGTAGACAGGGTAGAAGTTTGCAATGGATGTAAATCATGGAACACAAGGACAAAGAGCTTATCAGATTTAATTTAGAGATGGAATGTAAGGTAAGAAATTGTTGATCAATGTAAAGTCTATAAATTTAGTGATACCTTACAAAGAATTCCTGGAAACTGTTTTTTGTTTGTTTGTTTGTTTGTTTGTTTTGAGCACTTCCAGGAGAGACAGGACATATAAATATATGGGAGGGAGAAACTTAGCTCATAGGTAAGAGGGGATGTATGATGATCTGATAGGCTGGTGAAGGTGGATGGCTGAATGTACTCCCAAAACATTCTTAAACACCTATGTCAAGCAAGGCCCTGTGTAAGCAGTGGAATTAAACATCTCAATAAACAAAACAAAACTAACTGTTTCTTCATACTAGAGAGGAAAGAGCCAAAATATACTAAAAGCGATAAAAAGAGGGAAATATGTGCTATGAAGGAGAAGATAAAACAACAGTGAGAAAGGAATGGACAAGGTTCATGAAAACTCAGAATTTTTATGATGTGCTCACAGGAACACCCATTTCTGGACACCATCACTACATGAACATCTGAAGAAGCACAGAGAGTTACAAAGCAGGTGAAGTATATATCACAATGATATATAGAAGCAATGTCCAAGGTGGGTAATCAGAAAGTAACATTTACATAGTCAAGGAATACATGAAGTGTTCATGAATAAAGTCCAGTGTAGTTGAGAAAGTGGAAGCTAGAGTTAGGATTTGATGTCTGATAAGTGACAAGGGTACGGGTAAATAACAAGGGATGTTTGAGCTATAAAAAAAGCTTCAGATTTATCCTAGAACTGGATATTATTGGGGTATTTTATTGAGAATAACTCATTTTGTTTCTTAGGAAAGGATTTGGATACCTTGGCAATAAAAAGCTTTGGGGAAGCAAAATCAAGAAGACAATCACAATGCAGTGGGAGATAGTGAGCTCAGACCAAGGAGGAAGAGTTAAGATGGTTAGAAATAATAACAATGAACCATCCCTGGCTCTTTTAGTCTTTCTGCTTCCTCTTCCGAAATGGTTCCTGAAGGAGGTGGAGGCTTCCAGGCCACTGGAGGTTTACTCATGTGAGCCTGTGGCAGTGGTGGCATTGAACGTGGGACCCACGTCAGCTCAATTAAACAAGGGCCCAAAAGGGAGATAAGAGATAGGTGGCAGGCCAATACTAGATTGAGAACTGTTTAAGATTGATTGATGCTGGGTGAGGGAGAGTATGACTTACATACAATCACTGGATGGGCTGACTAGACTCCAGTGGATGCATTTATACTGAAAGACATTTGGGTACAAACTCTTGAATAAATAAGACTCAGCATGTATGGCAGACTGCATAGGGTTTGGTGGAGTGATATGGGGAGACATGTGAGGGGGAGGGGGTCTGGATTTGAATGGGATATGTTGTATGAAATTTTTAAAATCTCAATAAAATATAATAACAATGTGGGCAGGTGGTAGTGAGCCAAATAGTGAAGGTGATTATAAAAGGCTGGCATGTCCTATGCAGATAAGCCAACAACATATGCTGCATTTGGTATGTGAGAAAAAAAATTAGAAGAGTCGGGAAAGACTCCAAGGTCTTGTCCCGTGCAAATGTACAAAGTATGCAAGACACAGATTCTTTTCTGTGTAAATTTTTTCATGTTTACATTCTAATTCTTTATGACTGCCTTCTGTTTTCCATATTGGCCTAAATATCCTTAACACTAATCATTAGTTGTTATTTGTCAACTTCTTAATTAATAAGCTATAATGCTCAAAGAAAGAAAATTTAATTAGCATATAAAGGAAATTCAATTTGAGGAAAAGTTCTCTGTGGTCCAATAATCTAAACCTGATTTAAAAGCTCTGATGCAGTTCTTTCACCTAAGTAGTAGGGAAATTTAGAACTATGAAATTACTGGTAAAGCCATATTGCTGGAACCGAGGACACTCTTACAACCAGAACTTTGGTGTCCTGTTTGGATCCCTGTGAGTGTTCCTTCACATTTCGCTTGCTGTGATACACTACATTTTTAGTAGAGCCATGATCATCTCTAAGCTGTGCAATATGTATCTATTGTTTCCCTCTGACTTGCTCTTGTGGCTGCTTATGATTTTCTTTACAGAAAGCCTGGTGTTAGCAATCTTATAACACATGAATTTAAGGATTTTAAAGCTTATGCCATATAGAACTTCAGCTCAACTCATCCTCTGACTAAATCTCCTCAGCTTTTTCCAATATTGCAAAAAATCTTCACAAGTCTGAGAGATGACTTCATGGATTAATTTAAAAATAATTGAAAAATATTGCATGGTGCTTTTTTTAACAGGTCGGTGATGATTAACAAAAGGACAAAACACACTGATCTCTAGTCACCTGTACTTATCAACAGATACGGTGCAAAGTATTTCATAGAAGGTCTATTCAAGGGTTGAAGAAATTATGCATATTGTGAGTAAACATTGGGGTATTTTTAGTACAAACAGCTGTTTTCTCTGTGACTTACGATAAACACTACATGCTGGGCAGTTTACCTCTTCTTGGGATTCTTAAGATCCACTGTTTGGAAATAAACTTTTCAGGTTCAGTTGTTCTGGGTCATATGCCATAGGAATTGTAGGTTTCTAGCCATGAATAGCTTTGTAATGTGTGAGGAAATTTAAGAAAAGGGAAAAAAATCAAAATGCAAAGCTGCCGTGTGGCTCTGAGCCTCTGCCACCTACCTTGTTGTCACTGGTCCAGGCAGTGTTTGATTGAGCTTTCAGGTTTCCTTCACTTTTCTTCTTCATTCAAAATAATGGGCCCGAGTCCTGACATGTTTTATAGAAACGGTGATTATTTTGTCATTTTGATTTTTCCTAGTTCAATGAAATTTAATTGACAAAGCAAGCATATATTTAAAGAGGACAATATATTTTGACAATGTATAACTATAACTATATCTATAGTGTGTGAAATGCTTATCACAATTAAGCTAATTAACATATGTGTCTGTCCTAGTTAGCATTACCAGTCAGCTTGACAAAACCTAGAGTCACCTGAGAGGAAAGCCTGGATTGAACAGTCGCCTAAGTGAGATTGACCTTTGGATATTGGGGGGATTTTCTTGATTATTAATTGATACGGACTATATAAGAAGGCTTGCTAAGGATGAGTGAGAGCAAACCACTAAGGAATGTTCCTCTATGGTTTCTGCTTCAGGTCCTTCTTAAGTTCCTTCCTTCATTCAATGATACTTTGGGACACCAGAAACATGTGCTAAATACAGCCTTTCTGCTTCTAAATTGCATTTGACTGTACTGTTTTCATCACAGCATCTGGAATAGAAATTGGTACCAGAAAAGTGAGGTGTTGCTTTGATGACCCTAACCATGTGGCTTTTAATGCCTTTGTACTGATGCCTTTGGACTGTGAAGGATCTTGTAAAATTATGCTGGAACATCCATTGAGTGCTCAGAGCATAAAGAGCTATTGTCGTGGGAGCTTGGAAGATGATAAGGTCAAGAGAAATGCAAAATATGGAGACATGCTTACGAGGTTTCAAAGGGAATCAAAGATGCTATCTGAATGTTTACATGACATTTTAGATTAAGAATCTGTGGTTTCTGGTCAGCTAACGCTGAAGAATCATATCTGTTCTATATTAGGATATTAACATGAGTTTCTGAGGGCAAAGAATGAAAGGTTAAGGCTTAATATGAAATGTTTATGTGTCAAGTTGCCCAGGGTAGAATGTCATACTTACGATTCACTGTCAAGTTCACACAGTCTAGAGTCATTTGAGAAGAAAGCCTTGATTGAAGAATTTCCTAGATCAAATTGGCCTGTGAGCATGTCTGTGGAAGACTGTCTTCTTTATTAATAGATAAAGGAGGGCACAGTCCATTGTGGATAGCACCATCCCTGGGCAGATGATCCTGGGCTGTATAAGAAAGGCGGCTAAGCATAGCCAGAGAGTGAACAAGTAAGTGAGGACACACGTCTCATTCATCTGTGATTTCTGCTTTTCTCTCATGAGTTGCTTTTGGTAATGTGTTTGTCACAGAAACAAAAAAAGAAACTAGAACAGTGTAAGCTCACGGAGTTACCATTATGTATGTGTGTGTGAGAGATGAGAGCCCTTTACAACCACCCTCAGCATATTTCAAGCATAAGCACATTATTATTAATTGTACTCAGTATATTTTATAATCTGTCTTGAAAAGTGATTTATCTAATAATTGAAAGTTTGTACTTTTAGTTCAGTAGTTCCATATTTTCACATTAAAGTGATCACTCCACATGGGACAGATTTCACCAAAAAGATATAGGCTGTTAAATGTTTTCCTAAAGTTAGGGGGAAAACTATTTTTGGTTCCTTATGTGGTTTAATTTTAGAGAGTATATATATATGTATGTATATATATATAGATATATAAAATGTCTTCTGTGAATATCAAGAATTTAGCATTCTAAGTGTACCTTCTATCTGTATTAAACACAGAATTATAATGTATTATTACTTTTTAAAATCTTAGCTTCATATTAACACAAGCTAAACATTTAACTCCTATTGATGTACCATATCATCTTCCATTTTGATTTTTTGAACCATTCCACCATCCCATAGCATACTCTTTCTTCATGAAGCAGTTGTATATTGGTCAACATCTCTTTTTTTCAATTCTTAACTGTAAGAGAAGGAAAACTTGGCTGGAAATATTTATTTTGAGTTATATAATCTCACATCAAAATTCTGTTGACATTGGAGTATGCATGTTTTTGACAAACTGTAATGCCAGTAGGACTTTTCTTTTTCTGGCAAATGAGTATAATTTTGTTATTATTTGCCCATTTAATCTTAATATTGAGATACTATGCCCTAAGATAAATTTGAGGTCCATAATTACTAATCATGTTTAGAAACAAATGATAATGTTGAGTTATAGAATGAATTCACTTTAAAAATATTCCTCTTACAGTTTCTTATTTTTATATTTTTATCTCAGCTTTAGGATTTTTCTTTAATTCAATAGTCTTGCATTCCTTGTCTTTTATGGTATCTCTCACTAATCTAAATTTTTATTGTCTTTTACATTTGCTATGAAAATCTCAAGTTGTCATTAATGTACTTCAGTTTTCAGAGCAAGGTCCCTCTGAATGGGTCTGGGGAGATAGTTCAGTGGATAAAGCACTTGCTGTTCAAGGGTGAGAACCCAAGTTCAAATCTCCAGAACCCATATAAAAGCCAGAAAGGCAGCATGTATCTATAATCTCAGTGCCCCTACAGGAAGATAGGAGGCAGAAACAGGAGAGTCCCTATCGTCTCAAGTGTCAGTCAACCAAGTGTGTACCCAGCAATAAGCAAGAAACCCTGTGCCAAACAAGGAGAAAACAAAGACCAACAGTCAAGGTTGTCCTGACCTCCACATGTGTGCTGTGGCATGGACTTGCCTACACTTCTGCACACATGCATACACACTTCAGACACACATGCATACATATAATGCGTATGTAAAACTTTCTTAAAACCCCTCCTGAGTTATTTTATTGTTTACCTATTTAAGTTGGATTTTTTTTTGTTTGTTTGTTTTTTGGTCTTTTTGAGACAGAGTCTCCCTGTAGCCCCAGCTGTCCTGGAACTCACTATGTAGACCAGGCTGGCCCTGAACTCATAGAGATCTGCCTGCCTCTGCCTCCTAAGTGCTGGGGTTATTTTAATTCTTAGTCTCGAGTAGTTCCGATTGTTTTTTCATAGATCATATTTTTGTTTGCGCTGCTGTTGCTTTGTTTCATGCTCTGTTTCATTCAGACTTTAGTAAAGTTGAACCTCTCAGAGGGAAGCCTTACTCCTCTCCTTGCTGAAGCTACCTATACACAGCCCAGGCACTTTATACACAGCATCTTTTATTCTTATATTGCTAACAGAACCTGCCAACACAAACACAGATGATCAAAATAAATAATGCATCAGTGCCTTCCCCTATGCCTGGCCTTGACATTAAATTAAGTGTAAAATTTTGTTCCAAACTTATTATATAGAGGTTAAAATATGGGTCTAAGTTCACACAATTAATGTATATCATGCCATTGTTTCAGTAAAACCTGTATAATTCAAAAATCTTGGTTTTGTTCATCACACACCACAAAGGTACTAATCATTACAACTGGAAAGAAGAGAAATGAAATAACACTTTAAAATAACTTTTCTTTTTGGAGACAAAGGCTTGCTTTATAATTTGAAAATGGCCCTTAGCCCCCTTTTGCAGCCCAGGCTGGACTCACCTAGTGGTCTTCCTGCCTCCCAGTCTCCCTAGTGCTGGGAGAGCAGGTATGTGCTTCTCTGCTCAGGTAACATGGCTTGATTTTGTGCAGCAAACCAATGTGTACATTTATCCTATGAAGACCACCCTGCTCTAAAGCTTTGCCAAATTGGTAAAAACACATCTTATGGTAAAGTTAAATAATATAAAAAAGCAAATAATTAAACATTAGCCTTATAAAGATAACTATACTTACAATGTAAAAACAGCAGCCATGATAGAATAATATAA
>NW_008352659.1:59891-78755 GCF_000622305.1 Nannospalax galili | reverse complement strand
CAACTACATGATTAGAAGAAGCATTTCATTACAGCTTTAACATATTCAATATATATTTTAGACTAGAAAATGTATATATATATATGATATTCAACACCATTAAGCCATTAAATCTGTATAAAAATTTATAACTTTAAAATATATGCAGTCAAAAACCCAAATAACTTATGATGAATCAAAACTCACAATTTTTTTCTAAAATAATGAAGATGAGTATTAAAACCTGTAAAAGTCCTTCACAACACTCTTCAGTGTAATAGAAAATGAAATATTTTAAGCATAAAATGTGACATTTACAAAATAACAGGAAAAATAACTGAAGTTTTAATTTTTGAAGCAGTCTTGTAACTGTGACTTTTATGACCAACAACTGTATATATATATATAAACCTAAAATATATATGTACTGGAAAGCATCATAAGTAAGAATTATAATATAGTTCAGGGGTAATACACTTGCCTAGCATGCATAAGGTTCTATTCTAGCACTTCAAAAATAAAAATAAAAAAGAATGGAAGAAAGCCAGGCATGGTGGTGCATGCCCTTAATCCCAGCCCTTGGGAGGCAGAAGCAGTCAGATATCTGTGAGTTCATGGCAAGTCTGGTCTACATAGTGAGTTCTAGACCAACTGGTACTAAGAGAATCACAAACTCAGGAAATAGTTACAAAGTACGTAAAATGAAAATGGGAATATTTCTTTAAAAATTAATATATGAATAATATATGATAACTTTAAAATTTTAATTTTTTATAGAACTAGTATTCAAATTTCCTAATAGGAAGAATAAAGGGGACTGGGGATGTTGGCTCAGTGGAGGGGGCTTGCCCAGCTTGCCTTGAATTGATTCCCAGCAGCACACACAAAAAGAGAGGAATAAAAATGCTCACATAACATGTAAAAAGTTTAAAATTCAGTGATAACCTGGAAGTAGTGGCACATGCTTGCTATCCTGGCACTCGGGAAGCATGGGCAAGAAAACAAGAGTTGAATGCCAACCTCAACTACATGACAATTTTGAGCCCACTTTAAGGTACGTAAAACCGTATTTCAAAACAGAAACAAAAAGAGAGAGAAAAAGAAAACCACAACTAATAAAAGCAATAAGAACAGCAGTTTTTCCTCTAAAATTAGCAAATATTGACAATATCCAGTGATGGTTTGGATGTAACCCAAGAAGCAAGGCTATATGCTGCCATATGGAATGCAAATTTCTAGAAAAAAATTAGTATGTCTCAAATTTTAACTATGAAAAAAAATGGTACTGATTTCTCATTTATGCTAGGAGTTTAAGCAAACTAAAACAGAATTTGGTACCAGAGAGTGGGCTATTGTTGTGACAGACCTAACCAAATTGTTTTAGGGAGGATTGTGTAAATGTTTGGAACATATGACTGGAAAAGCCATTGAGTGCTTAGAGATTAATGAGTTGTTGCTGTGGAACTTGGGACAGTTTTGCTGAAAGAGGTTTAGAAAATGGAGGCTTGGTTTGTGAAGTTTCAAAGGGAAGTAAAGATTATCAGAGCTATTTGGATGATATTTTGAATTGAGAATCTGTGGCTTCTGGTTCGTTGGGGCTGAAGAATCAGCTGTGATTAAGAGACCAGAACCACTGAAGTGAAACCTTTGCTTTTCTAGGACAATTGGTGCTGGTTAGCTGGGGCCGAAAAATCAGCTGTGAGTGACAAGAAACCAGTATCTGATCTGTTTGTGATAAAAATCTTCAGGGAAGTGTTTCCTCAGGGTCATCATACTGAAGCTTTGGACTAGTATCAGGACTTGGTAATCTGTAAGTCTCCTGCATGATTTTGTTATTAAAGGCATGAAGGGGTCATAGAGATAATTTGAGTCTTTTCATCTTGAGAGGCCAGGAGAGCCCTTTGGTGAAGGTGTAGTTTCAATTTCAGTAGAGATTCCAGCACATTGGAGATGCTAGGACCATGGGATGAGCATCAGGGGCAGCAACAGGCAGGGAGTGGAGCCAGACTGAGCCTGTGAGGATAGCTATGTATGCTGTGGAAGGCTTTGTGGAAGAGCCAGAGAAGCGGAGATGCTGAAACCCTTTGGAGGCCAGAAAATTGTGAGTGAGAGTCCAGATGTCCAGCCTTGAGCTATTTTGTTAGACTTTGTTTTTGCTTAAGTGTGCCCGATTTCTTCCCTTTTGAAATAAAACAGTACTTTTCTTCTTTTGGATTTTATAGGAGCCCATAGATAAAAGACTTTTAGAGGAGACTTTGAACTGCTAAAGTGTTTGAATTTTTTAAGGACTGGAACTTTTAAAGTTGTGCTGTTTTATGTTGTAATATTGATATTAACATGCGATCTTGAGGATAAGAAATGGAAGATTGTGTTTTAAAGTGGTGTGTCTATGTTTCAAGTTGACAAGACGTCAGTTGTACTGGATAACTTTAGTTGTCACCTTGACATACCTGGGTAGAGGGAGTCTAATTGAGGGATTCCTGTATTGGATTGGCCTGTGGAGGCATTTTTCTTGATTGTCGAGTGATGTGAGAGGGCCCAGCCAACTGTAGATGATGCGCTGGGCAGGTGGTCTTGTGTTGTGTAAGAAAGCAGATTGAGGGCAGGCCAGAGGAGCAAGCTAGTAAGCGGCACTCCTCCATGGATGTTTCAGCTCCTGCCTCCAGGTTCCTGCCTGAGTTCCTGCCTGGGCTTCACTTGATGATGGACTGTGCTGTAAGACAAATAAACCCTTTCATCCCCAAATTGGTTTTGTTCAGGGTTTTTAATCATAGCAATAGAAAGTAACTGAGACACTTATAGTAGAAGTTTTCCCAGCCAGCAATTAGATAAAGACCCCCAAATATATGGGGTGTGTGTCTGTGTGTGTTTGTAAAATCTTGACCACTGCAATTTCTTAGTAATCCTAAAATTAAAAACAAATTACATCAATTATTTTACATGTACTCAGTGTGTGTGTCTATATGTCCGTGTGTGCATATATGTGTGTGTTATGTGTTGTGTCTGTGTGTATATGTGTATGCCACAGTGCACCTGGGGAGGTCAGTGGACAACTTTCAGACGTCAGTTTTCTCCTATCACCTGGGATTAGGGGATCAGATTAATGGCAATAGGCTTTATGCCCTGAGCCAACTTGCCAGCTTCCATACCCTAAAGCATTTTAAATATACTGAAGCATGTACTCTAGGAATTATTTCATTTTTAATACACTCTGTTATTGAAATCTTATGTAGTTGTTAAAAAGGTGGTTTATTTATTGATTTAAGGACCACTAATGACTCCATGACATGTTGTTTGAAAAGTATGTAACATAATTCCAATATTCTTTGTATTCTTAGCCAATTACAGCATCAGACTTTTCTTTCTTTCTTTCTTTCTTTTTTTTTTTCTTGCCTGCTTCTGCCACTGGAGTGCAGGGATCAAAGGCATGCACCTCCACGTCAGATGGATGTTAGACTTTTCTAATATCAGAGTTTAAAAATGTTTATAAGGGGCACTTTATTTGCAATACCAGAAAGAAAAGGTGATTATGTGTTCTGATTATCTTTACCCCAGTTCAGATTTTAGGCTTTCAAATGGTTCTTCTGACATGTCTTCAGCTATGTTAATCTTTGCCTCTCGTGACATGCCTTTGCTTATGGGCTTATTTGCTATCGCTTGAAGATATTTACTTCCACGTCTGTCATTACAGTAATTGACTTCGTTTATTTTCCCTCTATTCATTGACAGAAACTGAAGGAAAATTATACCAATGATAATAAATGTGGTAATGGAACTTCTAATGCAAATCCATTAATATATTTATCTATGATAAGCTTTGGATTATTTTATTTCTTTTTTGCAAGTTGTTTTTCAATATATTTATTGCAGAGTTTTTGTGTAGCAAACAGCATTTTTACTGCAATATTCATGTTGAAGGGAGCAGATAAAATTAGTTTAAAGCGTTTTGCAGCACTCTTCGTTAAGCAGCTGTTTTCTTTGCTCTTCAGTCTCCATTAATAACCTTCTCTGTTTCATCAGATGCAAAGCATTTTCCTTTTGTGGCTTAACATTTTTTCAAATACACACTAACATTATGCCACAAAAGCATTTTATAATGAATAGCTCATGTTTTACAAGGTTTAGCATTTTCTTCTGTTGTGTATTTACAATGGCTACAGTAATTTATAAAGATTCCTCAAAGACATCTGTGGAAAACTGCTTTGTAATGTATATGCACATTGCCAGCAATTTCCTTGCTATTAAGGCAGCATTGTTGGGAACATGTGTGAGAGGTTGGCTCATGGGTCAACTCCCTTTCATTTGTGGTGCAGAAGGAGAAAGAACTGTGAGGTCCAGAATATTTGAGGGGCAGCAATTGGCCTCAATATAAATTTAGCTTATAGTAGTTTTAAAAGTTAAGAAAAATTTACTAAACTCTGTCCCTGAGAGGCTGTCTCATTTTCTAGTATCATCAACTGTATGTTCTGTTTCTTCATGTCATCTCCAATATTCTATTCAGTATTTTCACACTGTACTGGTCAACTAGGCCTTTTGATTAGACTCTGGTTAGGTAGTTTCTAATCAAATTAAGCATGATATTGCCATGTACCCAGAAGTCGTACTTCTGGTTATTTATCACAGACAATTGGAAATATGTATTCCCATAACATCTGGCCATAAGTATGTACAGCAGTAGTGTCTGTAAGAGACAAAACCCAGTGGCAATCCAAGTGTCCTCAGCTGGTGAATGGCCAAGCAGCGTACATGTTCTCCATGGGATACTGCTCAGCAACTTTGGATAAATCTTAAGAGAATTTGGTTTTCTTTTCTTTATCTCCGCTCTCCCTCATTCTCTCCTTCTTTTCCTCCTCTCGTCTTTCTTCACTGCCATCCTTCTTCCCTCCCCACCTCCCCTCCTCCTTATCTCCCAACTGCAAAGCACTGGAGCTTATACCCAGGGTCTCACACACACTAAATACATGCTTTGCAATTATGGTACACCTGAAGCTCCTCAGGAGGATTATCTCCCTAAAAGGTTGTAGTTTTATTTGAATAACATCTTGAAATAACAGAATTAAAATGTGGAGAACAGATTAGTGATTGAGAGAGGTTATGGAGGACACGGGTATGCTAGGGAAATGAGTACAGTGTCTAAGCAGAGTCTCTAGGGGCATGACAATAGTGTATACTGTGACTTTGTTGTTAGATATATAAATTTGCATAGGTCATGAAATCTCAGAACTAAATACCCGTGTGTATGCCCACAATGTTCAGTATCAGGGACATGTACCAATGCCGATGTCCTGATTGGGATAATGTTCTGTAGTATTGAGTGATGTATGACTAGGTGATTCAGTAAAAAAAATATATCTGAAATTTCTGTTTTATCTCAGAACCCCACAAAAAATTTAATGGTATACAAATAATGTAATTTTTCAAAAGTTAAGTAGAGACCACCTGATCATAGGTAAGTAGTTTATAAGGAGATGGTGCATCTACTGCCAGATGTTCTGTGGATGGTGAAGTGTGTCTTCCCAGCTCTCTCTCATGATATGCCCATCAGTTTTATTAGAGTGATCCATCTTAAATTCTCATGAAACTGAAGGGAAAATGGTCTTATAATCTCTGTTCAGTCTGTCTTTCCTTACTTAGCTACATATGTGCTTGTTTCTCAGTTTTGTATTTCTGTATCAAACAAGGTCCAATTTGAAAAAAAACAGCAACAAATATCTTAGTGTTATTTAAAATTAATAACAGAGATTTATTAGGCAAATATTAGATGGTATTCAGAAAAAAAAAGAATGAGAAGAAATAAAAAGAAAAAATCTTAGACCTAGAAAAGAGCAGATCAAGAAAGACAGTAGGATGGGCTGGGGACAAGTGGTAGTACAGTTGTCAGCATGCATCAAGCCCTGTGTTTGAGCCTTACACATAAAACAATCTAAAGGAAAGAATGAGAGCAGAAGAAGAAAGAGAAGTGTTGCAAGAGCACTGATCATCTGGTTCTGGTCCTAAGACTGACTGGCATGAGCAGCCCATCCCACTAAGCTTCAGTCACAGAGAAGTTTCTACATAATGCTCCCAAAAGGTGTGGTTGAAAATAGCAGCAGCAGTTTATTATAGGAGTCCTGTCCATCCATCCAGGGCTCAGGGACTATTGCGGAAGAGGGGCAGAAAGATTGCAAGAGCCAGGGAGGAGGTACATGACTATATGGAAATAGAGTGCTACAAGATCCTGGGACCCTGCTCATTTGAACCTACAGCAGTGGTATCAACATGCACAGGACCCATGCAAACTCAAATAGACAAAAACCCAGCATAAAACTAGGGAAATGGACAGCAGATACCCATTTTAACTGAAGAAATATTGGCAACTGATTATTGCTGGGTGAGGAAGAGCTGATCTTCCTACAGCAAGAGACTCTAGATAAGCTGACTAGACCTCAGTAGATGAACTTGCACTGGGGAATGTTTGGTGGCACTAACTAGACACACTAGACCTTAACACAAACAGAAGAATATATGAAATCCAGTGCGTGTATGGCGGACTATGGGAGGGTGCAAATAGGGAAGGGGGTATAAAGATGATTAAGACTGATTGGAGGTGTTGTTGGATAGGTACGTCCTTTGAAAAAACTAGCACTGAAACCTAAGATACTGCAAAGACAGAGGGGGAGAGAGTCATTCCTCCCACCCAATAGGTCAGCTTTAATTGCATGAAGGGGAGGGTCTAAGTTCAAGACAGGAAGAAGCTGGGAAGGCAGCTGGAAGTCACCATCTTGGCTGTTGCTCAGGCAATTAATTACAGTTCTGGAAAGCTCAGCTGAGATGTAAGGGAAAGAGCCCATCGATATCCATGCCTTTGTAAGTGACCCCCTCCTGGATAGCATAAGCTTCGTTGGCAAGCCCAAATAAATATCTTTCTTCCCCAAACTATAGTTTAGAGGGACATCGTGTCAGATTTTTTGGTCAGCTGTAAAGAAAGCATGGGGCCCAAGAGCCGGGAAGGATGTAGCACGCCTCACAGAGGGCCTGAGAGCCAAGAGAGCATGCGGCAAGATGCACAGGAGCTTGGAAAGAGCAATGACGATGCCTCTGAATGAAAAAAGGCTGAAACAAAGTTGAGGGAGGGGAGAATGTGGGCAATCCCCATAAGTTTAATGGGGTTAGCAGTAGTCACATGGATCAGGCAATGGATAGTGAACATGTAACTAAACTGAGGCCACTTAAGCACTAGCAGATAAGCTCAAAGGGGAAAATCCCCAGGTGACTGCCATCTTGTAAATGGCATAAAATGGTGCAGTTGGGTGAACAGTGAGGATCACTGCCACATGTGTATGAAAATTCTTTAAGGGTTATGGAAGGTCTTAAAAAATTTTAAAGGCCATGGAATCAAAATGGAAATTAAAAGGAAAAAAAAAAAGCCTCTGCTGAAGCTGTTGGGCCATTTCTTTGCATTATAAAAGACTGGTCTGAGGCAGAGATAATAACCCAGGAGAGACTGAAAAGACTAAGGAGTTACTGGTGAATTCAGTATTGGCCTCAGATCATGCAATTAAACCAGGTAGGAGAGAAAGGGATATTCTAACTTGCTTAAGGCTAGGGAACCAAAGAGAAAAGAGCCCAGATTAGATCTGTGATATAAGACTCATTCTTGAACCAAGATTCTAGAGATCCATGGAAAAAGATAAACAGTAATGATGAAGGAAATGGCCTAAAAATAAAGATAAAGATGTCCCCCAGAGTCAACCTTTATTACATAAAGAGAAAGGCCATGCTCCCATTTGCTGATAAAAGGCCTTAACAATAATATAGCCAGCAGAAAATACTCCACACTGGAGCTGTTCAGACTACAGAAGACTTTCAAACAAGCAATGAAGGAGTCTCTCACCACATGGCTCATGAGGATATGGGACATGGGAGCAAATTATATTAGTTTAAGTCCTTCGCAAGCATCACAGGTGAGTTATATAACTACCCATCCATCCTTGAAACATAAGCTGTTTAACCTTGGCCAATATGGGGGGGTGGGGAGGTGGTGAGAGGGCAGTCCCTAATGAAATGGCTTATATGAAGCATTAAAGATACTTGGTCATCACCAATGGAGGATCCCGTGGTTATCAGGGGCCGGAGGACCATAGAAGAGGAACAGGCCTTACTGAGAGAACTATGTATAAGGAAAGCAATATATGATGCCCAGTTCACTGG
The DNA here is from genome assembly GCF_000622305.1 of Nannospalax galili. Taxonomy (NCBI): domain Eukaryota; kingdom Metazoa; phylum Chordata; class Mammalia; order Rodentia; family Spalacidae; genus Nannospalax; species Nannospalax galili. Next base: position 70,586 of record NW_008352659.1, on the reverse strand, counting down.
GCCAGATAGGACTGTGTTCAGCAGAAATTTATATAAATGCTTAATTCAGCAGGGACCTCGAGAATGGTATGGAGCTTTAATAGTTTTGCTAAGTCCCTTAATGGGACAGGATCTTTGTAAAGTAAGGGATGCTTTGGCAGATCTAAGTGACTCAAATTAGCGTGCAAAACATGTCTGTAAAATAATAACCTACAAGAGATATAAAAAGGACAAGGCCAAAAAGGAGATCTGTTTCGGTTACTCAAAGACAAATGTGGCAAGATTTATTTCTAGCCCAAGTTCCTAAAGAAAAAAAAATTGTTAAAAAACCAAATTCTTTACCAAGGAGTTTCTGGAAGGCTTTAACACCTGAGGAACAGTCCACAAAAGGCATACAAAGGATAAAAACTGTCCCAGGGTGGTTAAGGATCCCCAAAGATTAAACAGGGTACATTTCTTTCCTGAGAAATGCTAGACTAGGGTGGAAGCAATGTTTCCCACCAGGGCCTCCTGCAGTAGCCAGGTATGGTCAGTGGAGGGATGTCAGATATGGCCACAGCCAGGAGGCAGTCCCAGGGCCTACTGGACTCGAGGAACCAAGTGCAACAGGGACAAGACAGACCCTCTGCCTTCTTAGCCTGGTGAAGGGTCAAGCAACTTGAACCAGCACCCATGAGTTTATCAAGGATAAAAAGATACAGGGAGGCGCCACGTACAATTTCCAGAATGTGGAATGACTCCAAAGTGATAACTAATGAAAGTAAAGAACTAACCAAGTTAATGCTTCTTATATATGCTATGGTACCCAACAAAGATTTGTTATTGAAAACTATCAATACCAATGGATAATTTCTTTCTACACTGTGTTAGACTTTGTCTATGTTTGATTTAATGTCAACCTCTGAGTGTTTTACAAATATGAAACCCATCTGAGAGATATCAAGTATACCTGAAGAAACAAAGGCCAGCTATAGCTGTAATATTCTCGGGAGTTTAAGGTTGGGTAAGATGCAAGTGATACCTACCAAGATGGTTGGGAAAAGCCTACAACTGCCTAATACTGTGTGAAAATAAAAACAAAGGCTCCCAAACTGTACAACTGTTAAATAAAAATTCCAGTGGGTTGCTCTCTTATGAGCTGTTGGCCAGAGAGATCCTAGACGTCTTCAAATTAAGCAAGGCTATTGCCACTAATGTTGGTGGTACTCCAGGAAAGGACAATAAGGCCATGTTGCTGAAGACTCTGCATGATGTGAGCATGAGAGAGGGAGAGACAGAGCTGAAACTAAGCTGAAAAGTCCGAGCCACTGGATAGATGGCTTTCACAGTGCCAGTAACTATGCAGATGGTTGGGGAAGAAGGATCCCCAAAATTCTGTTCAAGGATTGATTCCCACTTGCTGCACACTAAGGCATGCCAGGCAATGGCTCAACTAATATACACAAAACTGACAAACTCCTAATTGGATAAGGTCTGCTCCTAGGGGTGGAACACACATCTGGAGCTGAAGACCAGGCCAACCCCCTTTGTTGGCAGAAGCCGTAGCAAGTGTTTTGTTCAATAAATATGGCAAACCTGCTAAAGTATCTTCTAAGCATCTCTATTTATACCCAGGTTTGTTCAGATGTGCCTGTTTCTTTGCATTTGTCTTTATAGTAGGGGAGCCACCGCTGAGATGGATCAACAGCTGCGTCTTGAGAACAAATGATAAGAAGGCCTAAGAGTTCAATATCTTGCTACACTAAAAGAAAGATCATCCTGTATGTCACCCCCTCCAAGGCTCAGACTCTTTTGTAAGATTGGCAGAAAAGACTGTGAGAGCCAGAGGAAGGGATGGAGTATTGGATAGGTGTGCTCTCTGAAAAAACTAGCACTGAACCCTAAGAGACTCCAGAACAGTGGGGGAGACAGTCATCCCTCCCACCCAACTGGTCAGCTTCAATTGCATGAGGCAGAGGGCCTAAAGGCAGACACAGAGGAAGACAGGAAGGCAGTGGGAAGTCACTATCCTGGCCGCTGCATGGGTGAGCATGAATCCCGGAAGCTCGGCTGAGATGTAGGGGAAAGAGCTCACGGCATCCAAGCATTTGTAAATGATCCCCTCCTGGACAGCATAAGCTTTGTTGGCAAGCCCAAATAAATATCTTTATTCCCCAAACTATAGCTTAAAGGGATAGTGTGTCAGTTTTTTTGGTCAGTAATAAAGACAGCATGGGGCCTGGGAGCAGAAGGGTGCAGCGCACCTCACAGAGGTCCTAAGAGTCAAGAGCATGTGCATGTGGACCTTCCAGTAAAGAATTTGGTGTTATAGATATTCTGTATGAAATACAAAAAAATTCATTGAAAAATTAAAAAAAAATACTTTGGGGGATGGAGAGAGGGCTCAGTGGTTAAGAGCATTGGCTGCTCTAGCAGAAGACCTGGGTTCAATTCCCAGCACCCACATAGAGGCTAACAACCTGCTGCAACTCCAGTTCCAGGGGATCTGAAGCCCTCTTCTCACCTCCATGGGTCAGAACACAACATGGGTGCACCTACCTACAGGCAGGCATTACACTCATACACATAAAGTAAAAATGATAATAAAAATATTAGAATAAAAAAAAGAAAGCAGCAGAAAAGGGATATAAGTATGTTCAGAAGCGTCTTTACGAAGCAGCGAGGTGGGGAAGAAACTTCCTTTCCTCTCTGCCTACTTTTTGATGAGCTGTGGTTGCTTCTTTTGGGCAAACTATAAGTGTTACATAGTTTTCAACTGAACCTGGGTAGTGTGGTTTGTGGGCTATCAGGTTCATGTAATAGGCAAAACTTTGTACAGATTGGTTGTTGTTAGGCTGAGAAAAAACAGTGAAAATTTATTAATTAGTCAATTAATTATAAATGAATGCTGATATAAGTATGTTTATATAAAATTAAAATGTTATAGAAATAAAATTTAATAAAATGTTGAAAAGATGTATACACAGGGAAAATAAATGAGGCAGAGAAGTGATAGCTCATTCATTAGATTTTTTGAATTTGCATCATGGACTAGTGATCAGTACTTACTTATTCATACTATTGAATAAAACTTACGTGTACCTCCTTAATGAATGAAGGCAAACCCTCAACAGTTAACCTCAAACACAGCGACATGAGACTTTGGGATCCTTATATTAATTGACAAGCATATGCATCTGGGTTGTTTCATTGCATCAACTCTTACATCTTCAATTTCTCTATATATCTTCTCTTAAAATTGCAGACTGGAGGGATGGCTTTATGGATGAAGGACTTGCCAGGGAAGTAGGAGGATTTTATATTGGATCCCTACATTTCAGGTGTATCCAGATTCCACAGCACAGTCTGTAGTCCCGACACTCTTAACTTCTGCTGTCTGATGGGAGGGAAGCTGAGACAGGAGGCTTGTAGGCCAGCTAGCCTGGCAGGCACAGTGATGGACAACAAGAGAACTTGCTTCAAACAGGTTGGAAAGTAAAGATACACACTCGACTTTCTCTGCCCTTCATACATGCTACAGCACATTTTCACTCATACACACACAAAGGTACATATATACATATATAAGCATTTCATGCATACATACATGAAAGTGAATGGGTAAATAAATAAATAAACAAATAATTCACTTATCTAAACATATATTCTACCAGTTTCTCAGGTTTCATCATGGTGCATTTACCTGGAGGCCACAAATTTGTATTTACGCACATTTGATTGTTAGCCTCAGTATTTAATAGCTAATAGCTAATAGCTAAGTCAGCCTTCATGCATAATCTGAATCAAATTTTTCTATTCCCTTTAAACCCTTTGTCATATGTCTATGTTATATTATTCAAAAGTACTTTCAGGATTAATAAAAATGTTTTGAAGACATTACTTTGACACACTTACAAAATGGGGTGGGGGTAAAAATGGGGAAATGTCTCAGTTTATAGAGTGCTTGTTGTATAAACAGAGGACCCGAGTTTGGAGTGCCAGCACTCATGTAAAAAGACGTGGCTATTGAGAAAAGAGCAGCAATAAACATGGTTATACACGTCTCTACTACAGGATGAGTCCTTTGGTTAGATGCCAAGGAGTGGTATAACCAGGCAATATAGTAGGTTCATTTTTACGTTTTTAAGAGTTCTCCATACTGTTTTCTATAGGGGTGGGTTTCATGAGTTTGTAATCCCACCAGCAGTGAAGGAGCTTTCTCCTTTCTTCACATCCTCATCAGCATTAGGTGTCATTTGTTCACTTGATCTTAGCCAGTGTGACCTCTGTCAGATGTGTCACTAGTGAAGATTTTTTCCCATTCTGTGGGTTTTCTCTTCACCTTCTTGATTGTTTCTTTTGCTGCACAGAAGTTTTTTTAGTTTATGAGGTTCTACTTGTTGATTGTTGACCTGAATTCCTGAGCAACTGCTGTGTAATTTAGAAAATCCTTTCCTATACCTATATCTTGTAGGTTAATTCCAAAGTTTTCTTCTAATAGTTTTGGGGTTTCCAGTTTCACATTGAGGTCTTTGATCCATTTGCAGTTGACTTTTGTGAAAGGTGAAAGTTAAGGATCTAGTTTCATTTTTCTACAGGTAGAGATCCAGTTTTGCCAGCACCATTTGTTAAAGATGCTGTCTTTCCTCCATTGTATGTTCTTGGCACTTTGTCAACTATCAGGTGGCTAAAATTACATGTACTCAGGTTGGGTCTTCAATGATGTTCCACTGATTTTTGTGTCTATTTTTGTGCCAATACCATGCTGTTTTTATGACTACAGCTCTGTAGTAGTTGTATCGAGGCTAGGAAATAGTGTTTTGGAACCCTTTACCCTGTGTTCTGGCTCTTACATACTTCCTGCGCCCTCTTCTGCAGCACTCCCTGAGTCTTAAAGGCGGTGGTGTAAGTGACTTGTTTAGGGCATGGATCACATGCATTGACTTCTGCATCTTGGCTAGCCATTAATCTGTGTACTCACCACTGTCCATTGTGAGGAGATGCTTCATAATTATGGCTAGGGTTGCTTTTGTTCATTAGCATATGCATAGGATTTAGAAGAAAGTTTTTTGCTATGTTGGTTTAGTTAACCATCAGAAATACATTCCCTGCAGGGGCCTACTACCTACCCAGTCCTGGGTTCCTAGCCAGGGTTTTAGTACCTAATATTGGTCCCTGATTCCTGACCCTCTGGAGTGGGTCTTGAATACATTCTGAGGGCAGGTGGTAGCCCTCCACCCACCTACACTAACATTCAAACTGCTATTGCACAAGTGGGCACATCTTGATGATTTCTTTATACTCTCTTTATCCCAGTTAATCCTTTCCCTGATCTCACAATCTCATCTCCCCAATCCCTTGCTCCACCATACCAAACCTTTTCATGTGCAGTATCTCCCCCATTTTCTTTTTACCCATGTTCTACTATCCTCACTGCCTGAGGATGCCCTCCCTTCCCTTCCCTGTTTCCTGGCTTCATTGCTAATATTAGTAATGTGTGTTTTCTCTGTTTTTTCTTAGTTATCCTGGCTGAGTTTACCAGTTTTACTCAAAATTTCAATCAATTACCTTTGGGTTTTGTGGAGAGCCACAGCCTCCGCCACCATTACAAGATGGCGCCGGTATCCGGACCTTCTTAACAGTAAACATCCTGCTGCGCCCATAAGGGGCGTGCACAAGAGACTGCTCTCCCTCGCCTCCTCCCGTGGCGTGATCTCCAGCAACCAATCCGCTTCTTATACGTCATAGATGGGACCTTTAGACTATATAAGCAACCGCTCTCCCGCTTCTCGGCGTCTTCGGTCTTTAAGCTTCTAAGAGTGTAAGATGCGCATACAATAAACTGCTGCAGAAGGATCCTGACTTGTCCTCCCGCGTCGTCGTTCTTGCCGGCGAGACGGAAAGCGGTCAGGGACAGGGTTTTACTGGTTCTCTCCATTTCTTCTTTCAAATGTGATTTATAATTTTTATTTTTCCTATGTTTTGGAACTGGTTGTTATCAAATATTAATTACATTAATAGATTAATGGTGTTGAATCCAGTCAACAACAGTCACTTTCTCACTGATTTTCTGTCTGCTGGATCTGTCAGTGTCTCATGTGTGAGTGTTGAAATTTCAAATATAAGTTTGAATTTGGTCATTTCTTACAGTTTATCCATTTTTGCCTATCCTATGTTGATGCTTTCTTGATAAGGGTAAACTTTTTTTTTAAGTTTTTCTCTTTTATGAGCATTTTATAAATATATATAATGAAATATGATCATTTTTACCCATCATTTTCCTTCTCTCATTCTCCCCAAAGCCTCCTCAATAAGTCTCCTTTCCAATTTCATTGTTCTGAAAATAGCTCACTGTGTCCATATATGTGTGGGTGTGAGGCTATCCACTGCATCATGGGGTTCCTTTCATGGAGTTCCTATCATCCTCACAAAAGGGTTATTACCCCCCTGCCCCAGCAACTATCCCCTGAAATAGCTCCTCAGTAAGGGGCAAGACCTGGAGATCATTTATCCTGTCTATTCTAGGATTTCTCTGGCTTGATCTTGTACAAGTCTCCACAGCTGCTATGAGCTGCTGTCCATGAGTGTAGTAGATATACCACGTCCATTTCTCGGCTCTCTTCCCCATCCTCTCACCCTTACATCCCACCAGCTTCCTCCTTCCTGATGTTCCCTGAGCCTTGGTGGGAGTGGAGGTGTAGAGATGTCTCATTTAGGGTTGAACACTCAGTCTCTTATTCTCAACACCATTGACTGCTGCCCACTGCAAAGGGAAGCTTCTCTTTCGAAGGCTGAGAACAGCCTAGGTCCATGGATATAAAGTTAGATATTTAGAAGGTACTTTGATAGCATGAGCATTTAGAAAAACTAATAATTATATTTTCTTCGAGAATTGTCTGCCTTAGCATTGCTGTTTCACTATTTATACCTCATAAGTTTTCTGAGGTCTTATTCCTTTGAATTAATGTACTTACATTCTATGTTCATTAGAGTTAGCATATTATATAACTCTCCATAATTAACTTTTAATATCTATTTGTGAATTTCTCCCTTCAATATATAATTGCTCTGATGTTGGTACAAGGATATTATAATCACTGTACTCCCTTGGTAGATTGACTAATATATCTCTATATAATGTTCTTTGTCCCTAAAAACAGTTTTGGAATGAAAATTTCCTTTGTCTAGTATTAGTATAGACTCTTCTTCCTTTTTCAGTAGTTATTTTAATGGACTATTTTTTTTTACATCTACTACTGTCAAACAATGTGTCTTTAAATCTAAAACAAACCCTTATTAGCTGCACACAGTTGGATCTTGATTTTGTTATTTTTTTTGCTTTCTAGTATTTTTTGGTTTCTATCATGCCGTTAACCTTTTGCATTTGACGTAATTATTGATAGAGAAGATTTATCTTTGCCCTTTCATACATTTCTTGGAGATGGCATTTGTTTTCTGTGTACCTTAAAGCTCCTCCACAACCCCTCACTTATTTCCTTACTGTATTCCTTTTGTTCTGTTGACTTTTTTCATAGTGACATTTTAGAATTCTCTTCTCTCTTCCTTTTGTTATTGTATAGGTATTTCCATTGTGGTTACCATGGGGATTTCATGAAATATTCTAAACTTATAACAATCTATTTTAAATAGATACCAACTCAAATTCAATCACATACAGAAACTCTCGTCCTTTATAATTCACAAGTCAATTTATTTTATTGATGCCACAAATTTTCTATTTATATTGTAAATATCCTTTTACATTGACTTATGATTACTTTGTGTATTTGTACTTTAAATCCTGCCCATTACAGTCATCCCTGGCTTTTCATGTGGGTGCTGGTTATTCATGGGTTCTTGGTTATTCAGGTACTCATGCTGTCAGACAAACCTTCTTACCCACTGCGCCATTTCCTCAAATTCCCTTTATAATTTTTAACTCTCCAGTACGAAAGACATATCTGTCTGCTTCAGTTTAAATATCACTTTCCATCCTTACATACAATTTTACTATATAGGTGCTCAGAATTAATCATTAATACGTCAACTGCTAAAACATGTAGAAAAGTGTGTAATTATTGCTAGGTGATGAGGAATATGAATGACTCAATGGGATTAGAAAAAAATTGCTTCAGGCCTCATAAAAATGTGTCTGTGATTGAGCTGGAGAGATGGCTCAATGGTTAAGGGGGCTTACTGCTCTTGCAGAGTTTGATTCCCAGCACCCACATCAGATGGCTCACAACTGCCTTTAATTCCAGCTCCAGGAGATCTGACAGCACATTTCTGGACTCTACTGTGAGTTCATGGTCATCCTGGTCTATGTAGTGAGTTTCAAAACAGCCAGGGTTATAGGGAGAGCAAATCTCAAAAAATCATACTTGAAAGAGTTTTTTTTTAGTCTTCTACTTCAAAACATAAAATAATATTTACCTTTACTTCTTAATTAACTCCAATGAACATGGGGTAGAAGATAAGTATGTACATTTATACTTATATACCCCTTGAGAAATGGAGAAGTGTGGTTCTTCACAGTTAGATGTGAAATCTCACAAGTGTATAGAAACGAAAGATTTCAGGATCTTACTGAAAAATAAACTAGGATAGAGGAATCCAGATTTCTGAGGAAAGCTGCAGGTGATGCCAGAGAGTTCTTCCTAGTTTTGTAATGAAATTCCAAGCTGTGTCTCCAAGGTCTTCAAAGCAAGAAATGCATGAGCAAGTAGTTACAGAAATTAACCAGAAGACTGTATGAGGAACACGTAGATCTGAGTTCACAGTTCAAGTGCGTTCTTAGCCCTTTGGTCTCCTATACAACAAAAATAATATTTGATGTTTGCAGTGCATCTGAACCAGGAGTCTTCTCTGATGAATAGTCTGTCTTTTGGAGGATGTCCAGAGCTCCTAAAGGACGTGCAACCTCAGGAAGGCACACCTCATTTCAACACCAGGCAGTCATCTGCCTCATCCTGCTGACCCTCTTATTGTATCCTCAAGCAGTCTTCAGAAGGGTAAGCATGTCCTCCCGTATTCCATCAATGAATATTCAACCCCAAAGTGAAGATAAATTGGCAAAGGTATTTTCTCCTAGAAAATAAGAAGAAAAAGAACACAGGAAAGAAAAATATTGACAAATGACTACTCATCAGAAAATATTTCTGTAAAACATTAGTTCAATGATATTAAAATTCTGAGGAAAACACTTTCAATCTATATGACACATCACTTATTCAAGCACGTTTTGCGTGTATTTTGTGTTGTTTTGTTTGTTCGTTGTTTTTCTTTATTTTTGAGATAGGGTCTTCCTATAGCCCCAGCTGGTCTGGAACTCACTATGTAGACCTGGCTGGCCTCAGTCATACAAATATATGCCTGCTTCTGACTTCCAAGTGCTGGAATTAAAGGCATGGACCACCACATCCAATCATTCAAGCATTTTCAAAATAAAGATAAGCTTATAGAAGAGTTAACTCCTAATTAACTTGCTCTATAAACCAACATATTTTAATGCACAAACAAAACACAAATCAAAACAATGCATGATGAACTCCACAAATCTGAAAATGAGAATCCAAGCCTCAAGCTACTCAGGGTGTATCCTGGAATCTGAATTTCTCTATCTTAAGTTCAATATCATCTATTACCCTTTGTTTTCTATATAATTGTGAGATTCCCACCTTCATGGTGAAGAATAACACATCTGACATATGTCAATGTGTAATATATATGTAATCTAAGTAAAAAGGGAAATATATCAAGCAATTGAATTAATTGATCAAGAAAACAACCCAAATGTATATAAAATAAGTAGAAGAAAATTGATTAGCTTCTAGAAATATTCCTAATAAGTCTGGCAAATACTGAGTCTCTATTGTGCTGTGGCAGGCAATATTCAAGGGGTTAGAGACAGAGCGGTAACTGGGTAGAAAAGACCCTTGGTCCTACTGAAAGCATTTTAAGGACAGTACTCTGGTACTAACTTAGCTCCTTACAATTTGGTACTTGTACTAACCATGGGGAATAATTTCAGATCTCACAAATTAAAGCATAATCTCTATCAAGGCTTCCCCTACCATCTGCAGGTATCTGAGACTACTCACACATGCTTCTGAATACTTGGTTGCAAGGCTAGATGACTCCTGCAACTTTTTATAGGTTTGACAATTCTCTAGAATAACCCTGGATTTGGGAAAGTGCTGAAGTCGCCATAGCAATCACTACATCAAGAAGAATACAGATCAGTAATAACCAAATCATAGGACCCATAGGGTGAGATCTGGTAGGGTTCCAAAAAGGGCTTCTCTTCCTCTTCCTCTGGAATCAGTGTGTAGATGCCAGTATGCCCACCATCCAAAGAACTCCATCAAACTTCAGTGTCTAGGACTTTGGGGGGCTTCCATAGCCTATTTCTTGACCACACCATGCATTCCTGCTTCATACCTTAATATATCTCCTTTACTATGAAGAATTATATATATACACACACACATATATATATATTATCACTGTTCCTCCTGGTACATATAATACTGCACATGCCATAGTATCCTGCCAGGCCCATTTTTCAAGTTTGTGATGCTCATTTTCATGGACCTGGAAGTGTCCTCTGCTGATGATAATAAGTACTTCTCTTTAAAAAGCTTGTATTCAGCCAGGTGTGGTAGCTCACGCCTTTAATCCCAGCACTCAGAAGGCAGAGGCAGGCAGATCCTTGTGAGTTCAAGGCCAGCCTGGTCT
>NW_008352659.1:55190-59535 GCF_000622305.1 Nannospalax galili | reverse complement strand
CCTTTCTGCCACCCTTCCTTACGTTGGGATTTTTGTCTGGTTTGAGCTTATGCAGGCCTTGTCTGTGATGTCACAACTATGTGAGTTCATATGTGCAACTGCCCTGCTGTCTGGAAAACAGTTTCCTCCATGCCCCAGGGCAGGCTACACATCAAAGAGTATTTTGGCAAACACAAACTGGACCCTGGGAAGAAAAAAAAAAGCACATGAAGTTGGATGTGCAGGGTGATAGGAGTGCATCCAAGATGACTTAGGGGAGGGGGAAAATATGATCATAATGCATTGTTTAAAATTCTAATTAAAAAAATTCTACATCTTTGCTTGAAAATTAATTTCCAACATATCAACTCAGGACTTTTTTCCCCAAGCAGACCACATCTCTGTGATGTGTTTTCTGGCAGGACTGAAGCTGGAAAGTTACTAAAATGTTTCTAGTCATGATCTAAGTCTAGGTATCTTTGGAGAGGAGTATTCTCACTGGTCTAAGTTATGGAGATTTGAAAACTTTAGGGTTGGCATCAGGGCATTGGGAGGGAAGGGCTATTGGCAGGAAGTGTTGGTACTTTAGAGGTGGATTATGAAGATCAAGTGTTATTAACAAATAAAGTCGTGTTAACTTAACTAGTGTTAAAAGTAGAGAACCCACTTGACAAGTTATGAAGAGACTCAGACCTAAATTTGATTACAAAATTAGCACATGTCAGAGATGAGGAATGTCTATTCTGAGGACTCTCATATCAAAAGTCAAAACTCAGAAAAGAAAAGAGGCTTAGGATTGGGTCATTTAGGTCGATGAAACTGCAAACTTTACAACCGTAGAGGTCTTAGAACTTTCTACATTTTCAGTGGTTTGCCAGTGTTCCCTATTGACAGCTAGTGCTTCTCTCCCATAGAGGAAAATTCTAGAAAGAGTATTGCCTTAGAATGAATTCAAGTGTGGTAGCCTCTCTTGGTTACCAGACATGCATATGAAGTGAAATATAAGCACAACCCACCTGAGGGAATCAGTGGAGAACTACTGGAGGAAATGGCTTGTACAACAAGGGAATCCCAGGTCCAAGTCAACATGCACAAACATGAAAGACTTGAGAATGTGGAATTATGGGAGGGCACAAAAAATCGATAATGAGTTTGTTGGTTGCCCCAGAACAGAGAAAAGGACTTGATAGTGACTCAAGACCCCTATGCTGTTATGCTGCAACAGTGACTCTTGTTAGCTTGAAAATATAGCAGCCTCTCCTGAATGAGGCACAAAAGCTGGATCCTCCGTGGAGGATGGGAAAGGGAGAAGAAACATGACAGTGCTGCAGTGGATAGTCTGTAGAAAGCCGGAATACTATTATGCTGACTATGGGTGGGTACGTAGCATCTCACTTACAGGTAATGAGGCACTGGGTAGCACAAGCATCAAGAGGAAGCTCAGTGGTGGTTCCTCCATAGACAAGGACTGATGCCAGTGATGGACCACTGGGTTCTCTACAAGCATAGAAACAACAGGTCCTGTAATGACAGAGTTTAGGTAGCAGAGTTAATTATCAGAAATAAAAATAATCATGATTTCAAAAATTAGGATAGGGAGCTGGAGAGATGGCTTAGTGGTTAAGAGCAATTCCTGCTCTTCCAGGGTAACCAGAGTTGGTTCCTAGTACCCATGATGGATAGCTCACAATTGCCTGTTAACTGATTCTCTGAGATCCATTGCTCTCTTCTGGCCTCCACAGACACCTGTACATATGCAGCATGCATTCACACAGAAACACACACACACACACACACACATACACATAAATAATAATTAAAAGAATAATCTTAAACAAAAAAAATAAGGATGAGGTTCAGTACAGTGACTAAAGTTTGTACTCTGCAGAGCTGTGACCTTGGTGCCTAGGATCATGGAAAACAGTCATTCAAGTATTATCTTTGCTAGAGTAGATATAGATTAGAGAATACTGTCAGTAAATGCATGCTTTTGTGTTTCTAAAAGTAACAAAAATGAGACTATTTGAGTGACATGAAATGCAAAATAGCATTCATTCATGATCTTTCTCACTTTAATCCAGTGTGGTCTAAAATCTTCTGGAAGTTTGGAACAATTTGTAGAACAGTATACCAATTCATTATAAAGGATGCCATGTGAATAAATTAAATGAGCAAGAAATCAAAAATGGGTTAAAATCCTCAGTGAGATACATGCACTCCACCACAAGGCAAGACAAACTCAGTGAATTTCAGGGATTCACCACAATGAAAGCTTTCCTATCTTTTTTTGTTGTTGTTGCTTTGAGATAGTGTCTCCCTGTAGCCCCAGCTGACCTAGAACTCATTATATGGACCAGGCTGCCCTTGATCTCACAGAGTTCCGCTTATTTCTAGTTTTCATATCTTATTGGCTATTTCATTAAATTTTTTCCTTCCCACCCTCAGGGAGACCGACCCTCAGTCACCGGGTCTCCTGATTCTGATGCTGGTTAATAAAACCGGCCCTAACACAGTTCTATTTAAATTTTGCATAGTTTATATGATACTTGGGAGGGAATGACTTACAAAGAAATGGCTTCTCATAGCCCCTGCGCTTTCAAGTCCTCCCTTAGTCTCCATCAGCTTTCGCAGACCGCATCCTGCTGCTTCTCCCCTGAAGCTGCACTTCGCCCTGAGATCCAAAACGGTTGTGGCTCCACCCCTTTTCCCACGGTGCCCCACTTCGCCCACTCTTTTCCAGGAATGAGTAATTTTCATGCTACAGTGGCTTTATCATTCTAAGGTCTGCTGGGGCATAGATACCAAAGAAAAGCATTATTACATTACGAGACTATCACCATTAAAAAGAGATATGCTCGACAAGACCGGTTTGTGTCCTAATGGTGTGTGCTACACACTCAAGAATATTGTTTTGATTGATTTACCAGATGGCGCAGAAGGCTGTCAACCATGAATTCAAAGCAAGAAAGGACAGTGCAGATCATGGAGACTAAGTTTGCGCTGTGCTGAAACTTGGCACATACACTATAGGAGAGCCTGTGTTGGTTTCTTTAAAAGCCTTGCTGTTACAAAAGGACATTACAAGATAACAATACAGTTGTCAATAGGAGAAACACACTGTTTGAAATTCTAGGTTTCCAAAACAAAATGATGCTTCGAAGAACTACGCAGCATTCACTTTACATGTTGAAAGAGTAACTTAAAGGAAGGTCGTGTAGTTCATAAAAAAAGAAACAACACAACAAAAAATGTATAAATCAATTAAAAATTTTTATTTATTATTATTATTTATTATTTTTATTTTATGTGTATGAGTGAATTGCCTGAATGTATGTGAGTGCACCTGAGTTGTGCAATGCCACGGATGTCAGAAGAGGGTTTTGAATTCCTCTGGAACTGGAGTTAAGGACGATTCATAGCTGCCATGTGGTTGCTGGAAATCAAACCCGGGTCCTCTGCAGGAGCAGTCAGTGCTCTTAATCGCTGAACCATCTCTCTAGCCCCATAAATCAATTGTTTAAATTGACAAATCACTTCCTCGCTACAGGTTTTCACGTTATCCACTTTGTTATTATATTGTTTCATAGGATTCTAATATTTTTGACAGTAGTTTACAAAGACAGTGTCTAATGCTGCCATCTGTGGTATATACAAATAACACGATTCAAATACAGTACGTAAAGACTCCAGGATTAGTTACTGACAACTTCAGTAACTTTTGCTTTTACTGGTGAGTATAGAATACCTTCAACTATACTCTATGTTAGTTTACTTATTTTTTAAAGTAAGAATGAGCACGAGGCAGTGTTCATTCTTTAATTGCAAATTTCCCCAAGTGCTGAAGCAAAATGGCTTCTGACTGAGGCCTGCTAAGTACCCTGAGGTGTGCTCTCAGGCTGTAGTGTTTATTCATCACCTGCATCATGCAATGCATTCTTAGTACAGATATTTTTAGAAACTCTTACATTTTATTTTTGCTTACATATTTGGGATTTATTTAAATTTAGTTATTATAAATACCTTTTGAATGTCAAACTATACTACAATGACATTATTTCTAGACTAAATTAGGTTAGAAGGATGCTAAAACAAATTGAAATTTTATGTATTACTGTTTAAATAACTTGTAAAAGTTCAACCCCTATGGAAAGCAGTGTGGAGAACACTTAAAAAACTACAAATGAACCTACCATTTGACCCAGTTATACCACTCCTTGGCATATACCCAAAGAACTCATCCTATTGCAGAGACACTTGTACATCCATGTTTGTTGCTGCTCTTTTCACAATAGCTAAAAGATGGAAGCAAACTAAGTGTCCCTCAATTGACAAGTGGATAATGAAAATGTGGTTCATTTTATACGAG
>NW_008352659.1:53416-54658 GCF_000622305.1 Nannospalax galili | reverse complement strand
AACTGGTCTTTGCCCAAGATTTATCTACATGACACACAGTAATTAAAAGTACCAGACTGGTGGAACTAACCTTCTAGGATGTTTAGCAGACATACTTTGAGGCCTATAATAATTTGGCCAGAGGGACATAAAGGACGGATTTGCTCCTTGCCCTCCTAGGTCGAATAGTTCCAGGGGACTATGAGCATCTCTCAAAATGCCCTGTAACTGTGGTGGGTCACCTGTCTTCTTGATGAAGGAGGCCGAGAAAACCACACCAGATGGACTTGAACCAGTGTCCAGTCAACAAAGATGAGGGTCAACACAGAGGAATCATTTCCTCCATGCTTCTAAGCAAAGCCAGCCATGGTCGAGTAGGACCTCTTATCTTCACATAGATGGAACTGGTAAAAGAAAGGAACCAGGGGCTCCTCCCAAGCCCATGTGACCCCTCAGAAACAAATCCTCAAATTACCTTAAGAGTAAAAATGAATTGGTTCATTTGGGTCAACTGTATGGCCTTAAATATCCAAAAGGAAAGTATAACTAAAGATTAAAGGGGTCAATATAATTTCTTAAGAGTCCATATGCATAGATAAAGGCTACATAACAAGCAACAATGCCAGACAGGCGATACCTTCTTTTGAGTTGTTGGTCAGGGTGGCCAAAGGGATACCCAGATAGTAACCTAGCATAGAACTGGGAAAATGTACAGCAGACCCCAATCTTATCTAAGGGAGTATTGACAACTGATTGCTTCTTGAAGAGGAACAGCTGACCCTCCTAAAACAAAGACCTCTAGATTCATCAGACTAGATTCATCAGAAGGGCAAGTAGTGGGGAATGGCTGGGGTCCCGACAACACAGCAGACAGTAGCAGGGATATCAGTGTATAAGGGCTCTAGTGGGGGGAGGGAGGCTATGGGAGGGTGCCATCTGGGAAGTGGGTGTATAGTTGAATAAGATGTTTTGGGATGTTCTGTGTGATACACACACACACACACACAAAGTCAACAAATTTTAAAAAATGTGTTATATTTGAGGAGGAAACATGGAAATGTATGTCATGCTAATTCATAGACGTGATAAACATTACCATTGAAACCTATCCTATGACTTTATAGACATACACAGGCCCCAAGGATCCAAGTGCAACCAACTATGACTAGTAATAATCAGATACATACAGACTAGAGATGCATGCTCCAACATCTCAGTGTTAGTAGCAAAAACAATGAGTCTTTCTGCAAGGAACAATATATT
>NW_008352659.1:51108-53210 GCF_000622305.1 Nannospalax galili | reverse complement strand
ACTCCTTAATAATTAGTAGATGTGAAAAACATCACCATTGAAATCTACCTGATGACTTTATATCCATGCTCAGATGACAAGGAGCTCAGAAAGTAACCGACTGTGACTAGTAATAATCAAATATATAGAGATTGGAAATGCATGTGCATACATCTTAATGTCAATTGCATTAAATTGAGTTTTTCTTTATGAAACTGTGTATTTTAATAATGAAATGGAGATCTTTTTAAAAGGTCATAAACTTATTTAATTTTATATCTTACAGGGTTTATACTGAATACAAAATTGTATAACTGTAATAATTCAACTGTAAACCTAAAAATGTACAGCCAATTTTGAAAAAGATGCATCTTAACTCAGGAAATCATTATCGAATATGTCAATGCTGTTGTAATGAAATTCTTCTTCTAAGTATGTTGTTATAAAATAAATAAGTAAAAAAAATTCCATGAGATAACTGACTTATTTCATAGCGAGAGACATTTCTCAGCACTCAGTTCATAAAGCTGTTAAAATTGTGGAAATAATAAAATTAGAAGAGTTAAATGATAAACCATGATATAAACTGCTGGATATAAGAAAATTTTAAGAGTGAACTATTCCTTAGTCCTTCCCTTTATTTCAGATTTTTTAAAAAAAATTTTTATTTATGTGTATGTGTGTGTGTGTGTGTTTGTGTGTGTGTATATGTGTGTGTATGTGTGCACATGCGTGCAGGTACCCATACAGCCGAAAGGGCGCATTGGGTCTCATAGAGCTGGAGTTACAGGAGGTTATAATCAGCCATATTTGGGTGTTGAGAACTAAAATAAGGTCCTCTGGAAGAGCAATAAGTGCTTTTAACTACTGAGCCATCTTTCTATCCCCTGATTCTTGTTTTTTGTTGTTGTTATTGATGATGATTTTTGTTGTTGTTTTGAAACAGGGTCTCCCTATAGCACCAGATGGCCTCGAATTCTCTATGCAGACCAGATTGACCTCATTCTCAGAGATCCTCCTGCCTCCTGAGTGCTGGGATTAAAGGTGTGTGTCACTATAACCAGTCGATGGTCCTTATTTTTTCTAAAAAAAAAAAAAAATTCTCTTTTTACCTTTGTATTAATCACACAACGAGGGGGTAATGTAATCAAGTTCATAATCCATCTTAAAATAAAATGTTAGTTCTCATTCTTAGGTCTCAGTTCAGGATTAGTAGACTGAGTAATTTCAAAAGCAAATGTTCATGCAGAACTTAGCTTAGCTAGCAATGTTGTAAGAACGTCCTAAATGCCATTTACTTTTTATAATAACTGCACACACTATTACTCTGATTTTATCTATATTGTACTGGAGGCACAGAAAACATTTAGTAACTCCCCAGGGCTCCCACAGTCGGTAGGTGCTAAAGCTGCATTGAATCAAGATATGTGAATTCAGAGTGAATTCTTTTAGCTGGTTAAAAGTCTAGAATGAAGCTATTCACATGTGTTCAGGACACTATTGTCTGTTTTAAAATACCTCTTCTGCTGTCCCATTCACCGCCTTGTTTGTGTTACTGTGTATTACTTCCACGGAATCATGAGCTTCATTGTGACAGTTTTGTACATACATGGTGCATGCCTGAACATATTAACTCCCCATTTCGCTTTCTTATTCCCTTCTCTGCTAGTGCTGGTTCCCTTCCTGTTCCCCAAGAGTCCCCTTTGTAAATGTGCCTTTTCTGCCTAGATTCTATATGTGAGAAAATGTCATACTTGTCTTTTGGTATCTGAATTATTTTACTTAACATGATGGTTATATAACTATGTTTCCTTCTTTTTTCCCTTAAATGAAATAGATTACTTTTCTTCATAGCTGAATATAATTTCATTATATTTGTGTACCATGCTTTATTCATTCATACACTGATGGGCACCTACACTGATTACATAACTTGGCTACTGTGATAGAGTGACACTAAACACAGATATATAGAGGTCACGGTCATAGACTGCCTAAGGTTGCTTGAAGTGTATTCTCAGGGGTGGTATAGATCCACAATGTTAAATAAGTCTAGTTTTCAGGCAGCTCACAACCACCTGTAGTGCCAGTGAATTGAACACCACCTTCTGTTCTCCATGGGA
>NW_008352659.1:46765-50974 GCF_000622305.1 Nannospalax galili | reverse complement strand
ATTATGGGAAGGGAACGGCTAAATAAAAAGTCCTTTTGCTGTATCTCTTAAATTGTTTCCTCTCTCCCTCCCTCTCATTAATAATGTCAAAATTTAAAAGTCCACTAATAACTATACTCCATAGTTTACCTAAAGTATAACCATAAACTTATTTCTGTAAAATGAGGAATTAAATATATTTTCCTTTGTTTTTTTTCAATAATTCATCACCATTTTATGTTAGTCTTATACTTATTATCTATTATTGTCTTAACAGCTTTAAAATTTATGTAATCCCAGCACTTGGGAGGCAAAGTCAGACAGTTCTCTGTGAGATCTAGACCAGCCTGCTTGCATAGGAAGGTCCTGTACAACTTATGAGCTACAGGGATACCCTGTCTCGACCTTTCCCCCTCAAAAAGTACATTCAAATGTATGTTTCTTTTACAATATTTTTATCATTATATGTATTTATTTGTGTATGTGTGTGTGTTCCTGAGCAGGTGTGTGTGCATGTATCATGGACCATGTGCAGTGTCAGAGGACAACTTGCAGGTATCAGTTCTCTCCTTCCATCCTGTGGGTCCTGGCAGATGAACTCAGGTCCTAAGGAATTGGCAGACAGTGCCTTTACCCACTGAGCCACCTCACTGATCCTAAACGCATGTCTATCTTTCAGTGTTATAGATCAAGTTTATTCAGTAGTTTTTGATTCACTACTATGAAAAATAATCATAACTTTCTCCTTCCTCCAAGTATCTCAGCATCTTGTGTGACACATAACAGTTATCAAACCAAATTCTAAGACATATAAATTATGTTTATTAGCAATGATCACTTTCAATGCATTATCTGCAAAATGATGTTAAAAACTCAAAATCCATGGAGATTACTTCTATCTGTGGGGACCATGAGTTTTGTTTCTTCAGTTTTAATATTAATTTAAAGTGTTGCCTAAATTATTTCATGTAAGGTGCATGTGTGGAATGTAACATATTTTGTTTTCAAATGTTCACAGATGAAGGATACTGTTGTGAGATTAGCTTGCTTTTCCTCACAGCTCAAATGGCCCTTCCTTGATATCATTTCTGGCAATTTTATTTATCAAAAGCTTCATTCATGTCTCTTGGTTTTCATTGCTTTGTTATTTTTTGTCTAAAGCAGTCTTCTAAGCCTGAATTTTTTTTTTTTTGAGACAGGGTCTCCCTATAGCCCCAGCTGGCCTGGAACTCACTATGGAGACCAGGCTGGCCTCAAACTCACAGAGATCCACCTGCCTCTGCCTCCCAAGTGCTGGGATTAAAGGCGTGCACCACCACACCCAGGCAAAGCCTGGAATTTGGATGTGAGTCAATTTTTATTAATATGGTCAATTTTAATTCATTTAAAAACAAATCCTTATATCATTTTACTCCATTGAGGGTATTTAACATTTTTTAACTTCCTCCTTTTTCTTATCCTTAATTTTTGCATTCTCCTTGCTCAGATAATGAACTGTTGCTTCTATCTTCTGTTTCTGCTTTTTCTGGCTCCCCATAGCTCTGACCGAGTTCTGTCATAATTACAAATGTGCCTTGTTCTCATCATCTCTCAAATGAAAGCAAGCACTCTGTCACTTTCAGAAATGCCTGCATTCTTCCTTATATAAACTATTTTCCTTTTATAAATTTAACTATATTTTAGGAATGTTTAATTTCCTACTTCCATCTATTTTTCTGGATATGACAAAATTTCCTCCTGTTTTATGACTGAAAAGCCTCAGTTGAGTATATGTAGCACCTTTCCTTGACCCTCTCCCTCACTGGCATGCCTCAAGACTGATTCCACAACAAGGGTGTTGCAAACTGCGTTATAATAAACACAGCCGTGCAGGTATGTCTATGGTTTTCTGGCTTTGTTTGGGGAATATTTGAAGAATATAACTATATGGCAATTCTATTTTTTTCAATTTTTTCATTGAATTTTTGTGCATTTCGTGCAGAACATCTCAAACAATCTTAATTATCTTTATATTCCCATCCCTACTGGCACCCTCCCATAGCTCCCCACCCCCAACTGGAGCCCATAAACGCTGCCATTCCTGTTAAGGCCCACTGTGTCTTTAGTGTCCCCAGACAAATATTCCAGTTACCACTAATCAAAGAAGCTCATTTTGCACCAGTCAGAGACTATTACCAAATATCACAGTTGGTCACACATGGACATTGTCTATGAATTGCCCAGGCCTAAGTGACATGTCTACAATGGAATCTCTACACCTAAGGAAATTCAATTTTTAACATCATGAGGAATGTCTATACAGATTTCTGTAGTGATTGGATTAAATTACGTTCCCACCAATAGAGAATAAGTCATATTTATTATTTCTGTTGTTATTTTCTTTCCTTGATAATAGCCATATGACAAATTTAAGAAGGAAATGCAATGTTCTTTTAATTTTTATTTTATGTGTATGGGTATTTTTCATGCATATATGTAAGTGCATGACATGCATTCAGTTCTCCAAGAACTCAGAAGAGGGCAGTGTATCTTGTGGAACTGGAGTTACAGATGATTGTTAGCAGCCACGTGGGTGCTGGGAACTAAACCTCTGTCTTCTGCAAGAGCAGCCAGTGCTTTTAATTGCTGAACCATCTCTCCCACCCCCCTCAATGTGGTTTTAGTTTGTGTTCCCCTGATGTATAAGATGTTGAATATTTTTCACTTATTTACTGAAAATTTACTCTTTCCAAAGACAAGTATATGTTTTCTTTCTTATGTAAAATATGGAAAGAAAAAGAACAGTCTAAAAATAAAAGGGCACCTCCTAGGGCTGTAAAAACAGGTTGTGTGAAATTTAAAAAGCTCAACAAAAACAACAACAAAAAGCAGGTAGGTAAGAAGGGGTAATGGAGGGGTAAATACTTGAAGTAGATAGTAGATTCCATGCCTGTAATCTTTCTGTATGCAATCGGTGTGTAATAAAAGTTGTGGGAGGAATACAGAAGAATCACTTAGACAGCATAAAGAATTTTCATGTACCCTGCTGAATCTCATATACCCCCCTAATTATCACACCTTACATGAAAGGCACAGACTTTGCAACCGAGAAATTATTATTTTGCAGCTGGGCATGGTATCACACATCTGGAATTCCAGTTCTCATGAGGATGAAGCAAGAAGATCGTGAGTTCAAGGTCAGCCTGGGCTACGTAGTAAGACCCTGTTTTAAAAAACCAAAAACAAATGAAATAAAGAGACAGAAAAAGGGGTAAAGTTCCTATAATTCTATTGACTGTGTTGTGACTTTCATCAGTTTTCCATAGTAGGTTTTTGCCTGTTTCAGGCCCCACTCAGGTGGTTTGAATCATCCCGTCTTCTTATTCATCACTGTTTTAAAATTTATTAAACATTTCAATTGACTTGAAATTATACTTATGGTATACAATGCAATATTTTATATATAGGCATAAATTCTGAAATAAGAAAGTCAATGTAATATGTACAGTATAGAATTATGATTTTTAGTGATGATATTTTTAATGAATTCAATTTTAAAGGGCGTAACACCATATTATTAACTCTATTCCCCATTCTCATTACCACTTTTTCAGCTTTTCTTTACCTTTCAAGATCTTGATATTTTTGAAAAAAAATGCATCAGACATTGCAGATAATGTCTCTGGATGGTTTATCTGATGTTCTTTCACGAATAGACTTGTGTTATAAACTTAGAAGAATTCCACAACATGATGTATTCCTGTTTTATTATACTAGGAAGCACACAATATTAATATATTGCTAATATATGATGTTAACCTGCATCATTTGGGAAGGTATTCAGTCTAAATTTACTATTTTCTCTTTCCATACTTTTTCTTAGAAGGTGTGAATCCAACGCAGACTCCATTTGAGCAGTGAGGCATTACAGCCTCACATCCTGGGGAAGCTGCACCAAAGCATCGGGTATATTGCAAACATCTCTTATTTGCTAATGTAGTGAGCTAAGGCAATGCTTTATTTCACTTAAAGTTCTCAGTTCTTGGTTGAAATTAAGATTAATATTCTTTCATAAATCACTAGGCCTCTATGAAATATATGTTATATTTGTCCTATTATTCTAATGATAAGTGTTTTAATATATTTTTAATTTTAATTATTGTAAGCCATACATTGTTTTGTGCATTTGCAATCTTTATTCTGGTTATTTTTGAATCTTTAGCTTAATTTATAGTAGTTATTATTTAAAAG
>NW_008352659.1:39302-46648 GCF_000622305.1 Nannospalax galili | reverse complement strand
GTTAAGATGTTATCAAGTAAAATGTACTAAGCTACATATTGGAAATAACTGTATTTTTTTCTTAATATAGTATATTCAGTTTTTTATTTTGAGTAGTGTAAAACAGAGTTCTAGATATATTTTTGCCATATTGTTCCTAGAAATAAGTTGTTGTTTTATGACTGAATACCTTTTTTGCCGTTTTTATGGTAGAAAAATTGTTCCAACATATTTTGTCCATCTGAGCTTCAGATACTTGCTAACCATAGTCACTGTGATGGACATTAGAACTCCAGAGATTTTTCATCTTGCCTGAGACTTTGTACCTTTTGTGTCCCCATTTTCCTCCTCACTCAACCTTGGCAGCCACCACTAGAATTCTTTGCCTCTAGATTCACTAGTTTAGATTCCCACATATAAATTAAATGTTGCATGCCTGCCTGTCTATATCTGGTTTGTTCCACTTTGCATAGTATCTTCCAGATCCCCCCATAACATCAAAATTGTGGCATTACCCTCTTTTATAGGTTACATCATGCTCCATTGTTACATGTACTTATAAACATGTCACATGTTCTCCATCTAATACATCAACAAGACATTTACAGTGTTTCAATATCTGGATTATTTTGTGTAATTCTGGGAAAATAAAGGAAAAAGGGCATTTCTTTGTGATCAAGATCTTATTTTCTTTGGATATGTGTTTAGAAGTGGACTTATTTTGTCAATTATAGTTATAATTTTTGAGGGACCTCAAAGTGTTTTCTACATTTTCTTCTATGCATCTTTAATCAATATATAGCAAATGATGAACACAGTAAAAGAAAAATATATGAAGTCTCCTTTGTGATGTATGCTTGTAAGTTTTGTTTTTACTTATGTGTATGTATTTGTGTGTGTGTGTGCATGTGCGTGTGTGCTTGTGTGAATGTATGCTATATGTGTGCAGGTTCCCCAGGTGGCCCCAGAAGCCAGAAGAGTGTTTTGAATCCCCTAGAACTAGAGTTATAGAAGGCTGTAAGCTCCCTGCATGATGTGGATGCTGGGAAGTGTACTGTGGTCCTTGGGTCCTCAGGTTGAGCAGGAAGTGCTCTTTCTTAACTGTTAAGCCATCTCTTCAGTCACTATATGATGTGTTATCAGTATATATACACTAATTCTTTTATGGTGTTTTTTTAGGCATCTTGTGGGAATGACTTCTACAATGGATATGCTGTGGCTTACTTATAATGTAAACAAGCTCGCTGAGCCATGTACTTCTTAATTCAAGACACTAATGTGCGTATGCAGATTTTTACATATAAAAGCACTTTCAATAGTAGGCTTTTCTCATTACAGTCAATGAGAGAAATTGAGAACTGTTTTATCAATGTGTAAGTGGTATTCTAAAGCTAGGGATCAAAGGACAAAATGCTTCTTTGATATGATAAGGGTGGGTTCTACTTCCCCATCTGATGGTGGAGATACTATTTCAATAAGGAATAGGAAAGCCCTTACTTAAGAGCACAGTTCCAATCGAAATCTGAAATAACAGGTTCTCAGCAATTTAGATCTACTATTGGCCTTCAAATGAGGCTGCTCCTTATTAAGCCCTAGCTGTAATGGGGCTTAAACCCACACCTTCTAATGTTAGAATCACAACATTAAATATAATCATGTTCAACCTATCATTGCGATCCTTCCCTTGTGTCAGTTTCCTTATGGACCAACCCAGCTGCTCACATCACGGTATGTAAGCACTGTTGTGTCATTCATATGGAAAGTACTATAAAGAAATTAATCAGTTCGTTCTTTCTTCCAGCACTCTGTTCTGTTCTTCCTTAGGAAGTTGACATGCACTTTGCTTTTCATAACTTAAGTTGCATCTTCTTTTCTCAATAGAATCTAAACTTGAAAAGAAATAAAGAATACCAGTTATTTATTCCACAATTAACTGGAGTCAAGAATACTGTTTGTATGAAGTTCTTTTTGTGTATGTGGTTGTTTAGTTTTTGAGACATGACAGGATATCCCTGTAGTCCCAGTTGACCTGGAATTTGCTATGTAGATCAGGCTGGCCTCCATCTCACAGATATCTACCTGACTCTGCTTCCCAAGTGCACTAAAGGTGTGCAACACCATGCCTGAGTAAAAATTCCTTTTCCGAGAGCACAAATGCTGTAATTTCTGTATTTATTCACATTTACAAATATGTTTATACATCTTCCTGTATAGAAATAACTCTGTGTATTAATGAGATATTATCCAAAAATTCAAATATGAATATATAACCAGGTGCTTCAATACACACACATATATAAATATGCATAAGATATTTTCGATGTCTCTAATTTCTTCTTAAGTCTATTCTGAATTTTCTATCAACTCTCTCTATTCAGAGAATTGCCCTCTTTCCTGTTCTCTGCCCAAATCTCTCTGTGTGGCCTCTTCTCTAGGCCTGTTGTGAAATTACTTCTGGTTTCAGGACATCTCTTAACCTCAGAGATAAGTGTTTTTCCCCTGGTTATAGTATTCTTGCTTCTCATTACATATAGTGGATTTTAGGTAGATTTTCAGTAAAAAAATTTGCTTTTACGTGTTGAAAACATCTTTATGTCATCCAAATATTAAATTATAGGATTGGCTGGAAAGTGAACATTTTATCTTAAAAAATATTTTCTCAGATTATGCTATCAATTTTATGTATTAAAATATTTGAAAACTCTTAGCAACAAAGTATTTCAATACTTCATAAAATATAGTGTGTTCTTATATATCTTAAATAAAGCTAAGTAATTATACAGCAATTTCTAAAATGCATGTCCAGTGACCACTTGGAAAATCATGAGTAGTCAATGCATGTTCTTGGTTCCAGATTTCAGAAAATTAATGACAACTCAGAATAATTCTATGATTAAAACCTGATTTATTTCTATATGTTAAGATGTATATACATATCTATACAAATATGACCTTAAATAAATATACAAAAAGAAGCTGTGATTTTGATGCCAGCAAGGAAACTAAAGCCTTAGACCTCTTTATGAAAATCATGTACTATATTAAACATTTAATATATGAGAGATGGAATCAAAAATACAGTGTATCAAAAATAACTGAGCTAACTAAAAGGGAGCTAATTTTAGAAATAAAAAAATTATTAAAAATTTAAAACCAACTAATGGAACTTTTGACCTTTAGGATATAAAAGATGTAAAAGGCTGTTTATGGAAGCAATAAAAAAATAGAAGGAAATACAATATTGCTGTTTCTAATTTCCTTTTATGTCCTCTTATAATATTTTTAAACAATAATGCTTTTTTCTCTAATGTAACATAGTCTATGGGAAGTAGTCAACTATGAGGATAGCTCTCTGTCTCTCTTGAGAATGGCAGGCCATTAACGGCATGTCAACTTTTGTTTTCTGTCCTGAGATTGTACCATGTTGATCACCTTCTAGTAGCAAATAGATGGAAGAATAAAAGACAGTTTCAAGGCTCTTCTAAACCATTTGCCTGCCAAGGAACCAGGGATGCTCAGAAATGTAACTTTTAGTCCCCATAAGTATTAAGACAATTTGAGAAGACTGTCTCAAAAATGATGCTAATACTATCGAATAAACAAATGCTGACTCTTTCTCTATACCATAGACAACTAATTTGTAGTGGATCATAGATTTACATATAAAACCTAAATCACGAACATTTTCAAAGACAACTAAGGAACGATTTTTTAAGAATATCTAGTGCTGGCAGGGCGGTTCATAAATAAGATACAAAAATCTCAGGAAAAATTAAAAATACAAATTGGGCTCATTTTGAATAAGAAGTCTTTACTTATTAAACTATAGTACTAAGGAAATAAATAGGAAAAATATAAATGGTTAGAATGTATTTAAAAATATATTTTTGTGAAGAAAATAACAAAATATAAAAATAAAATTAATAAGAAATCCAAATAAACAGTGGAGTATATTGTTACGTTTATAAATCTTCCTAAGTTGAAATGGCTATAAAATAAATGTGGATTTCTGTGTCAATCTATATGTTTAGAGAATTCAGTGAATTATTCATGCATAAAGTGATAACAGAAAGAAGGGAAGTTATACTTGGTACTCTAGTGTTCCTGAAACAAAATCAACATTTACTTTGTTTCCATTCATTTTCATTATTTCTGAGGCATAGCTACTAATTTATTTAAGAGACAAGGTTAATGAATATCATTCACCTATTATTAATATATTTTAGGTTCATAAAACCCTTCTAAACCTTTATGTCAATTTTCATCTAAACCTGGAGATGACTTGGACTGGCTCAGTCAAACTGGCAGATATTGAAACTCTGTCATGCTAATCAACTCATGTGACTTCAAGAGAAATTCTATTTTCTGTGTAACCCCAGCTTTGATGCTGACCATTCCTAGGAGCAGTAACAAATTCCAGCCCTTATACTGGTATAATTTTTAGTTCCTGCAGTACTGCCATACCTTTGTAAAATACTCTTTTCATGTAAATTACTTTGTATAGGGTTTCTTTTTTTTCCCTGCTAAATTTAAGTTGCTCACATAATTCATTTCTTTCTTCAGAGATGCTATTGATTGAATTGTATCCTTAAAATGAAATATTGAAATCCTAACCCCCGGTGCCTCTGAATGTCACCTCATTAGGACACATGATATTTGTAGATATAATCGAGTTAAAAGGGGTCATTATGGACAGTCCTAATCTAATACGACTGATTGCTGTCCTTATTAGAGGAAAGTGCATCAGGGAGCATGCTTGTGATGACAGAGGCAGTTGAAAGCCAGGGAAGTCCAAGGGCTAATGGTCAATGTCAGAGGCTAAAGACACAAGAAAGGACTTTATATAGGCTTAGAGGATACATGATTCTGCTCATACTAATTTGGACTTCTAGTCTCCATGACAGTGGGAAAAATAAACAGTTTAAGATGCTCAGTTTTTGTTACTTTGTTTCTACAGCCATAGGAATCTCCTCCAAGTTGAGTCACCACAGCACAGCTTCTACCCTGCATGACAGCATCAAAACACTACGATGCTGAATGAAGTGAATGTTGGTTAAAAGTTGTTGGTGAGATCAAGAAATTGTGACAAGGGGCTAGAGATGGCTCAGTGGTTAAGAGCACTGGCTGCTCTTGCAGAGAACCCAGGTTTGGTTTCCAGCACTCATATGACAGCTAACAACCATCTGTAACTCCAGTTCCAGGGGACCTGACGCCCTCTTCTGACCACCGTGGGCATTACATGACATGATTGCACGTATATACATGAGACAATACACTCATACACATAAAAATAAAAATAATAATTAAAAAAGACATACAAGCAACAAAAGACATCCACATGCCAAGACAGCAACAACAAAAAATATAAATAAAATTCCATTCCCCTGAACACTTTCAAGATACCCATCTCCACCTTCTCCCCCTGCTAGCCTAGGTCTCAGGGCCACTCCAATTCTAAAACCAAAAGAAAGTCTTTATAACTGGCCTGCGACAACACTGGACATTTGAACCCAAGTACAGGCCCGAGTCTTTCTCAGGGTAGGCTTTCAAACAGAAGGACCAACTCCAGCCCCCAGCAGTTTCTCATAGTTCAGGTGCAGAAAAGTTCCCAACAGTTTCTTCCTGCAGGTGCACGCCAAGTGCAAAGTGCAGAAGCCTCAGAAAAGGAACCAGCTGGAGCGACCGGGTACATGTCAGCCTTTCCTCAAACACACATCCTAGTGCATCTGAGCCAAACTTTTCTATTCCCACCCTTTGTGTCAACTGCCTCTAGTTTTTGGTTGCTAGGTTCAGCTAATACTGTAACAAGGCATTGTCATGGTCAGTCCTGAGGTGCCCCAACTCAGTGAAAATCTGCAATGAAGGAAGGAATACTTGGCTTGATGAGGCTGCATCTTCTTTTCCAATATAGTCATGCTCAAGGTCAGAATTTAAATGATAAATAGCAAACACCTAGGGTAAAACTTTAATGTGACACTCTCAGGTGCCAAACTTTCTTGTGTAAGATTGAAAATTGGTATTTGCTTCCAATTTTACCAAATTATGAAACTTAGAGGAAAAATTATAAATACTGGTTAACTTTACAGGGCTTAGCCAAATTTAGTACTGCCAATCTTGGGGCTGAGAGAGATGGTTCAGTGGTGAAGAGCACCAAATCTACTCTTTAAACCGGGGAAAGACACTAGCAGTAGTGAACACATATGTGCAGAAACACTGTGGAGAAGCACTTTTATCACAAAGTGTTACCTGTTCTCTGCACCCACTTTTGTAAGGCTTTTCCTCCAGCCATCGCTGGGCTTGACAGTAAGGATGGTCGTTGTCCCTGGGCTACACATTTTATATTTCCACTTGCAAAGACTGATTTGTTTGTTAATGCTGTTGACTGCTCAACATATGAGACCAAAGGAGCACACTGAGCATGACTCTACCACTGTGTCTGAGAACAGTCCCTTAGGGAGCCAGCAGGCACACTGATGATATTCAACTCCTTTATCATGAAGGTGGCAGTGATAATTTTTACAGGGCCAGATATAATCCCTGTAGGTGAATGTCGACCCCTAACTGTAGCAGTTCTGCTAATGCCATCATGCATTTCTTGAATGTTTTATATGTTACTAGGGTATTTTCTGTAACATTGGTCATATATATGGAATTCACTAGTTCTGCATTTCCTTACCAAATACGTGACCTGGATGAATATGTATTAGTTATAGCACTAGTTAGTAGGAAAATCCTGACGTGTTGAAGCTTACTTATCCTGACAACTAAAGTGCATACTTAAATCAGCACCCAGTACCAGTTCCTATACAGCTACAAGGTGCAAGTCCACCGGCCAAATGAAGTTTATTACACTAACCAACTCATTAAAAGAATTTTTAGGTGCTAGAGAGGTGGCTTAGCAGCTAAGAGCACTAGCTGCTCCTGCAGTGGACCCAGATTTAGTTCCCAGCTCAATATGGCAGCTAACAGCCCACCATAACTCCAGTTTCAGGGGATCTGACACCCTTTTCTGGTCTCCAGAGGCATACGTGCAGGCAGAACACTCATAAAACAAAAACAAATAAAAAACTAAAATCCTTTAAAAGAATGTTTAACTCTTGCGTAACCTCAATATCGATGGTGGGAAGTGCAAGTTGACCCAGGGAAAGAAGCTCTCAGCAGGAAAGAATAGTCATCGTCTTCTTTTTTTTAAATTTTTTCCTTTTCTCTTTTCAAGGCGGTTAAGTGAATTCAGCTGGGTATTGAAGTATCAAGAAATTAACTAGCTAACTAGCTAACTAGCTAGCTAACTAACTAGCTAACTAGCTACATAACTAACTAGCTAACTAACTAAATAATTTAGATAGTATTCTAGTTTGTTCTTCATT
>NW_008352659.1:15191-39118 GCF_000622305.1 Nannospalax galili | reverse complement strand
CTCAGCCTGCTTTCTTATGCAACACAGGCCCACCTGCCCAGGGGTGGCACCACCCATGGTGGGTTGGGCCCTCCCACATCACTCATCAAGAAGATGCCCTTCAGACATGGCCACAGGCCAGTCCAATAGAGGCTATTCAGAATTGTCATTCTATCTGTACAGAATTTCACTGAGATACATAGAGTTTATGACTGGGAAAATGTTTTAGTGACCTCCTTATGGCAGTTGTGTGATGTTTTTATTCCTGAGATAATTAGAATGAAGTGATTTTATTTTTAAAATAATAAACACTTTTAAAACAAACAAAAAGAGGATTATATTTGGGTACTGAAATGACTCTGTTGGCATTTAGAGTACCTCACATTGCTTCCTTATATGAATGATGAAGAAATTATATTAGGGATTAGGATGATCCTCCCTAGCTCTCAGGCTTTATTAATAGGTGCAAGATGATTCAGTGTGGAGTCTAGAGACTATACAACAGGTATATATTTTCTGTTTCAATAATCTTGATCAGTAGTAAGCTATAGCAATGAAATAAATAGAAATACAAGACTCTAACCCAGCAAAGACAAAGTAATCATAAAAGATTCCCATCTTACCGTATTGCATCAGAGGCATAATTGAATCCTCTGAGAAGGGAGAGGCAGGTGTCAGCCCAGGCATATGACCGTCTACAGAAGGAAAGACAGCAAAGGGTATGCCTCACCATCCCGTCTTCCTCCTTTTATCTGAATTAAAACAAGAGACCTGGGAGTGGCTTCTATTTGAGATCTCAAGCAGTTATAAGACAGGATGGAAAACACACCATGATAAAATGTCAACATGCATTCTGGCATATTCCTGGGATGAACATGATAAATCCTTATTTTTAACAAAAGATGTCAGTGGATATTGAGAGAAAAATTAGGAACTATTGACAAATTTCATCACTGTTTTTATTATCTCAGAGCCACTTCCCATTACTATTAACCTCACAGTAGGCCTTAGAAGGCTGACTTTAATAGACTGCATTATAATTTACTTTGCTTTTTAACCTCTGACTGAGTTTGGTCAACAGAAGTCATGGTCATTTATCTGAGGATAGTAGAGAGAACTTTGATGTATTTAATCCATGACTACACCCCTGTGAGGACACCACAAGGAGGTTTTATTTGTCTATCCAGTTTGGCCAGTACAGGTTCCCTGTGAGCCCTCCTTAGTGCAGTCCCTGCCCAAAACAACATCAACAACAACAACAACAACAAAAAAAAACCCAAATAACTTTCTGGACAAAGATAAGATTATTATACTTGGTTCCAGAAGAATCAACATATCTGACAGTCTTTCTGTCTCAAGTAAGAATAATCCCATATGGGGTTGAAGAGATGGTCCAGTGGTTAAAAGCATTGACTGCTCTTACAGAGGACCCTTCCAGCACTCACTTGGCAGCTAAGAACCATTTGTTACTCCAGTTACGGGGAACCTAGCACTCTTTTCTTACTTGTGGGTATTGTACGACACAAGTGTACTTACATACATGCAGTCAATACATTCATATACATAAAATAGATATAATAAATAAAATATTTCTAAAAAGAAGAATCAAACCAGGTTTGGTGGCACACACTTTTAGTTCCAGCACTCAAGGCAGAGGCAGGTGGATCTCTGTGAGTTCAAGGCCAGCCTTGTTAAATAGTGAGTTCCAGGCCAACTGGGACTACAGGGAGACCTTGTCTCAAAAAGACTAATCATCATCATCATCATCATCATCATCATCATCATCAAGGAATGCACAAGTTTAAGGGTCTTGCCTTGGGCTCAGTAGATTGGAGGTAGATTACAGGGTTCATTGGGGCAGTGTGTGTGCCAAACTTTAGCCAATACCAACTTCATATTCTTGTTAGAACACAGAGTGTTAGGAAAGACTCACTTGCTTCTGATCTGGTAGATCTGAGATGGGACCTGAAATGTCTGTTTCTAATAAACATCCTGGTCAGAGACACAGTCACTGAGAATGATGGTCTAGGGCACAGTAAGTATGTATGCTTCTTATGAGTTTTTCACGCCTACATGCCTGCTTGACTGTTTTGCCATTTCAGGGTAGGAAGTGCTCCTCAGTCTGTGACTGACCTGACAGGGTGCTCCATGCATATGTATGCGCTGATTTTTGCTTTTTAAATATGAACATTGTCATGATATTGAAGTCAAAAGAAGTGTTGTATTCTAATTTTCCCTATGGCTTTTCAGAATAAAATATATTCCTGCATGTAAGCATCCTAGTTGATTGTTTGGTATTATAAAGGAACCATTTGTTGTTGTTACTGCTGATATGTCTTCTTATATCACAGTTTTCTCCTTTTATACATTGTGGACAGCAAACAATTTCTGTGAAGTGTGGGTATTGCACGCAATACTTGAGGTTCAAAGGTACATTGTGCAAAATAGGAATCAAATGAATGTATCAAATATCTCTGTCCCATCATGCCCACAAGGAAGTGTCTTTATCCAGTTTAGAACTGTTTAAACATTTGTTCTTTTTCATAAATGATTTCTGTATTTACATCATTGCCACCCTTCTGTCTCTTGCCTCCAACTCTTCCTGTGCCTCCCACCAACTACCTCTCAAAAAAATGATCTTTTAAAATGATTATGGTTACATATGTAAGTATATTATATATGCATATATTCGTTTGCAACCTACTGAGTCCATTTACTGTTCTTCCTATGTACATGTGAGTAGGGCTGAGCACTTGGGAATGGATAACCTATCAGTGAGTTCTTTCTTAAAGAAAATTGATTCTCTGTCTCTCAGCAGTCACTGATTACCTGGAACTGTTCATCTAAGTTTGGGGCCTTGTGAAATTTCCCCTGTCCATATTGACATATGAATCAATGTTATCATTATGCAGGGTTTTTTTTGAGCAACCATATTTTTGAGATTTCATGGATGTAGCTTTTCACATGTATAGAAATTCAGGCATATTAATACTTACAATTGCTATCCATTAATTAAAAATGAAAATGAAAATGAAAAGAAATCATATTTCAGACAGACCTTTCCTATGTTTTTTAAATTTTAGTTTTTATTTTATGTGTATGACTATTATGCCTAGGTGTATGTAAGTGCAAAGCATGTATACCTGCTACTTGCAGAGGCTGAGGATGGCATTGAATTCCCTGTAACTGAAGTCAGCTCCCATGTGGGTGCTGGAAACCTAATCCAGGTTCTCTCGAAGAGCAGTAAGTGCTCTTAACTGCTAGGTCATCTCTCCAGCCTCTAGTACTATAATTCTTGATATAGAGTCAGGCATGACTCTGGTAAGCTTTATAAATACATATCGAAAGATTTAGTGATTTTTCTCTTGCTCTTCTTCATCTAACATAGCGAGTTTGTGATCTTTCTTTTTCAGGAAGCTAACATCTGAATATATTGTTAACAGCAATAGAAAAAAACATTGTTCTTTGCCCTTTGCAAATGTTGTCAACATCACTGGCCTCTACCAGATGTGGGTTTAAATAATTTCTGCTGGTTGTCATTCCAATTAGAAATAGTATCCAATTATTACAGGAAGGATTTTTAAAAGCTAGTGGGTTTTACACAGGAGAAACATTCAGAATACTGTAGCTTATCTTTCTACTAAGGTACAGAGGGTTATGAGGCTTGTACAAAGCTAATATTATCCATTAACCTTTCTCTGAACCTTTGTCTTCTAACTATTCTGATATCTAGGAGACAAATCAAATCATTAGAAAATTTAGAAAATAAACATTAACTTTGTATGAACAGCTATGGGTGGGGAATGTCTTAGAAAAAATGTTAAAAATGCTAATTACCAAAATAATTCCATGTTTACAAAAGGCAGAAGGAGCTAAAGAAGTCAGTGTTTTGTGAGCCTGACCATATCATTTTTTAAATATTATTTGACTTCTATTTTTTAGCTTTTTGATACTTAGGTTATGTTTTTCTTCAGTGAAACAAATATAACATCTCTTTTAGAACTGAAATTACCTTATTCAGTTTTACAGTTTTTTATTTCTTTTTTAACTATTACTCCTACAACCAATCTGCCAGATATTAGGAATTTGTTAGAGATTATAATTGTGTCACAAAGAAGATTGCATTCTAATTGGAAAGCCAACTAGGTAAAAAGTAAACAAAATGACAAGAAAACCACCATTTAAACATGGAAAATGTAATCTGGAACAAATAACACTAGACTAGATTTAAGAAGGTATCACATACAGAGCCGAAAGTAAACCACTCTTGACTAAGAAACAGGCCAAGCCTTTTAAACAGAGGAACTGGCAAGTTTGGTACTATGGAAATAAGAAGGGATCTAAGTGCTTAGAATAGGAGACCCTTAGTAGGTGCTCAATGTGAGATCTATGCAATAAATTCAGGAAAATGCAGAGATAATACCAGATATTCAGGAAATTAACTTGCAAAGGGAGAAGAGGCTAACTCAAGAATTCACCACATGCCAGGCTGTACAGTTTTACATTTATGTGCATAAATATCCAGATAAGTAAAAAGGATTATATTTATGCTTTAGAATTTCCAATGTACAGGGAAGCAAAGGAAAATTTCTTCAGAGACCTTCCTACAGGCTACACATCTCACTTGGGAGGTAGAATTTGATCAGAAGGCCACCAGGAGCTTCAAAGAGGGTAGGCAATTATGAAGGTCTTACTCTAAACATGGCAGTTCTTGTGACTATCAAGAATTCTAGTGTGTTGAAGGATAACAAGCACATGTGGTGTGAGAGAAGATACAACACATATGACAGTGCTCTAAAGAAATGATTACCAAGACCTGGCAAGCCGAATGTCAAATAGGAATGTGAGGAATGAATGACAAGTTTGTTCTGATTCATCTTCCATGGCTGGGTGGTAAAAGATCCTGCTAACTGTGCTGATAATAGAATGTGTGTGCTCTAGTTTTATAGACTGTATGCAAATATAGTGATACGTAGTTGTCATGCAGTCTTCAACTACACACAAATTGAAAATAATGTGATATAGAAGTTGGGGAGATGAGTGGGTAGACATGGTCTTTACTCAAGGTAGAAGGCTGAGAAGGAAGTTTTCCCTTTCTCCCACTCTAGACAAAAGAATATGCTATGAAAGTTCATATAGATTTATAGTCCTTGGTATTCACATTCAGCCTTTGTTCATCTACATAGATACAATGTATCCCCACTAGTCTCTGACCTGTTTTAACTCACTGAGAGCACTAACATGAATAACGATCCTTGGGGCTTTATCCCTTCATTTTGCTATGTTGTCCATCAACAATTTTATGTCTGACTTTAAATGTAGGTTAATCCTTCCTAGATTCTAAATGTTATTTCATTAATGGAAGTCATTAATTTTTAAATAAAACCTCCTTCCAGAAGCACAGTTACATTTTTATCTGACATACAAACAGACACATTGAACTGCCAGCCACCTCCTTTATAAGTT
Source organism: Nannospalax galili (assembly GCF_000622305.1). Classification (NCBI taxonomy): domain Eukaryota; kingdom Metazoa; phylum Chordata; class Mammalia; order Rodentia; family Spalacidae; genus Nannospalax; species Nannospalax galili. Next base: position 33,673 of record NW_008352659.1, on the reverse strand, counting down.
ATAAACACAATCTCCTGTTTAATTCTATGCACCCATGTGCATGTTTCTTAGTCTTTAGAGAAGGAATAGGGGAAAAAATACTGCGGCTCTTTTAAAATAGATAGAGATTAAGTGTGGCAACCACGAGAGGCTATTTTAGGATTCATTTACATCAGAGATAACACAACCATGCTCATGATTGCATGCTTACTTTTTTGTATCCACTTCTGAAGGGGCAAATACAAGAGCACACAATTTGTTCTTTGACTCGGAAAAAGTTCCATACAGAGAACAGATTACTTAACCCTGGTGGGTTTCATTACATGGTACCTTACACTTCTACAATGGACTTGGATTATTTTTTCTGTAAATTTCCATGAGTGATTTTATATTACATCCAATTTTTGTTTAGCAGAATAGAAGACACCAAAAAATTAAATTTAAAAAATTCTTCAAGGATCTACAATATTTACACACAGAGCATGTTATGATTTTCTGTGACTGCAGCATAAGAACTTTGAGAATATGTTGGAGGTACGTTTATAGCACAGAGAGAGCGTATAACTTATGGTATGAGCCTGATTCAATCAAAAGTCATGAAAAATAGTTCTGCAAGCAGAAATTGCGAGGGAGATGTGAAATCTTTCTGCAGTGAGCATGATTTAGTGTGATCAATGATCAAGTCCTTTTCAAGAAGGAGAAGGTTACTATTCAGTAAGTCGGGAAAACAATTTGACAAGTGGTGTTGAATGTGCCTGTGTCTGACTGTGGATCTCAGACTTCAATGTGTGTAACAGCCATTCTGCTCAAGGCCTGCTTCAGATATAAATTGCTGTGGCCCTCCCTATAATTTCTGATCCATCCCATCTGCTGTGTAGCCCAGTACCTGTGTTGAGAACAAATTCCTGGATTAGTGAGGGCCCCATGAGCATTAATGCTCTACCATGAGCCACGTGTAAAATGGACAGAATGCAAGTAACTTCCCCTGAACAGAGCTGATTTCTTTGGTTTCCCAGGTATCAATTTAAGGTAATATATTATATTTGTTGCTGCATTAACCTCCTTATTAAATTTTATAATGAAAAGAAACTTTTCTAGATGAATTTTCAGAGATCAACCCTGTAGAGATGTTTCTTTTAAATTTGACAACTCAATTGATAATCTTTACAAAATTCAGTTAAAATGAATGAGACCACTTTCTTTAAGTAGTCAATGGGATTTATAAAATATTACTCCTCATTTTTTAAAATAAGTAAGCAAATGTACTGGAGTGTACTCAGTAGCATAGTATGTGCTTAGCAAGCATAAGACCAGAGTTCAAAATCCAAAACCAAAAATAAGGTAAAATTTACATTTTAAGAGAAATATCTGCCTTATTGTATCAACTTAGGTTTCCCTTTTTACAATTCAGGGATTTTTGTTTGTTTGTTTGTTTGACTTTTGTTTTTGTAAAATTGTAGTTCTCAATAACAAACATCTCTACTTCTTATGGTGAAAGTTTTTATTCTTTATTATGAAAAATAAGCCTTTACATAACATGAAAAACAGTTCACTGTTCCAGAATCAGTGTACTAGAATCAGTAATATAAGGAAATTGAAGAGAAAGGGATCTGGCTCTTGTAAAGTTGGAACCTCATAGGTCCTGTTGCCACAAATATCACTCTGAGTGTGGGTGACCACTTTCTGAAAGAATTTCAGGAACAGTGGGTATAAGTGGCTATTCTAATTTTCTTCCTAGCTCCTTAAAACTGAGTTAAAAATAATAGACATAGTAATGATAATACTTTGTGGATGCATCTTTAAACAATTTAATGTGTATATATATTTATATACAATTGTATACATAATTTAATGCTTGATGCAATATAATTTAATCAAACCAGAGATGTCTGGAAATGCTGATATTAAATTTTATCTTTGGTTGCTGCAGCAAAATTAATTATGGAATTATGTCTCTAGTTAACTTACTGTATGTGGATAATATTTTTTTAAATTAGAGTAAGAAATAATGATTTTAATATCAAGGACTGAGTTTCCATTCTTACCATGTTACGAAAGGTGATCAACTTGGAATGTCTCTTTCTGTTTCGCATAACAACACTAGGGAAGAAAGTTTTCACTGATCCAAGTAGTCAATGACCTTCAATGTTAGTTCACCACTTTCTTAGCCTCTGAAAATAAGACAAAGAATAAAGCCTTCAAGGCACTGTTCTCTCAGAATGTATATTCCAGCTAGTGAATCATAGGGAGCTGATGAAGAAAGATACGTATGAGGACAAAATGGGAATATTGCAATGCTGTCTAGCAAAACTGGATGGCAGGTTAGAGAATGGAATTCCACACATACAGTGCTACTTCTGTTCCACAGTTCTTGAGACATGAACCATGAAAGAGAACCTTGTGCAGAGTGGAGAAGCACGCCCAACAGAAGGAACGACTCATGGGACAGTCACAGTACATGCGTCTTCATACATTCCTGTCCAGCAAGTTTGGTTGCTGATAAACAATATAAATCATGTGAGGCATGGATCAAAGAATTATAGGCATCAAATCACATACAGCATGAGAGGGTGTGGCAAAAAGTTTGGATTTTATTACAAGTAAATTCAAAGTGCACTGGAATTTTGTTTTTAACAAATACATATGCCAAGATTTAATTTGTTAAACAATAGTACTGATCACTGTAGAAGTTATTTGAGAAAAATCATGCAACCAGATTAGAAAAAAAAGCTGTTGCTTTTGTAAATTGCATGGCATAATTACCATGATATAATAGAAAAAAAACAAAAATATTTTAAATTTTATCTTTTAAAATGAAGTAGTATTAACTGACTTTTATAAACCCAAATTTAATGTAGATAATACTTTAGCAATTATCATTAGAGCAATATTAATTTTCATTCATTGCTTCCTACAAATATCTTGTTTGACTGGGGATAGAAACTAATTGCAGTTTGTGAAAACACCATTCAGAGTTTGCATAAATAAATTTTTATTATAATTGATCTCTGTATAAGCAATATCCAATATAAGGCAATAAAATTATACACATGTTGACATAACTTTTTATATTTTCAAAAATGATTAAAGGCATCCTTCATTGTAAGCACAATGATCTCTGAACAATTTAACAACATTTTCCCAATTAATTATTAAAGAACTCACTAGCTGATTAATGGTCAATAAACTAATCTCAGCTTAAACCCATCTGTAACATTTAATGATCCTTATCCATATTTCACAGGAACTCCAAAATGAAATAAAGAACTCTATTATGAAGTTGATTTAGGCCTTGTCTATTCTAAACTTGCCAATGAAAAATGATGGCAATACACAATGTTCTCCCAGTGTATCTGAGAACCAGGACTAAAAGTATTTCCCAAGCAAGAATGAGTTATGGGGTTTAATTCCAGCTCTGGCAATGATTCATTGGGTAACCTTAGGAATGTTACTCAACACTCCCTTGTCCCTGACTATAGATGGGCATGTTAGCCATTTGCCATGGAGCTCCTAAGCATGACATATGGAAGAGCTGTGGCTTACCACGACTCTCAGAGTACAACTGCAAACATTGTGACAAGCTAGATGTTGTGCCGTAAATTCAAATAAGTCTATTGGGACATACCAGACAACTAAAAACGTCTTAAGATTCTTGTTCTGTTTACTAGGTTCCAAGATGAACATTATAGGGTTGATCTTTAGACCATCATTTTAAGCCAACAGGAAAGGCCCACAAGAAGAGTGAATTTATCAGTATGATACCAAAAATGCCAGACCACATGAGTATAAGAATCACCATATAATCACCCTTATCTTTTGGCTCAGCATTTTCAACCTACCACTGACCTAATAACATTGCCTGGTATTTTGGTTATTTAATAATCACTTATGAACTAGATATTTACTGTTTTCCATGGACATAGCACAATTTCAGAGATAGCATTACTAGTGTTTTAGTCATATTTCTGTTACTCTGACAAAATACCTGAGATATTTTGACTCAGTCTCAGAAGTTTCAATCCATGGTCTTTTGTCACTGTTGCTGTGAGCTAAGTATTCTAAAGAAACTAATGAAAATATTAAAATTCACCATGCCAGAAACTTTCCCAGAGAGCCTTTTCTAAGGGCTCATCACTGAACAGTGTGCTGAGGAGCATAAGGGGAAAAAACATGACAATGTGAGGGAGGATGTTGTCGCAAGTGTAAAATGATGCAGGTGAGAAAGACATATAATCTGAGAAATAACAAATCCTTATAGTGTTTGATAAGAGCTAAAATTTGTCAACATGTAATGGAAAATATATTGCTGTTTTTTCAGCAAGGGAGTGGCATGATCTGACTAGTATCTTTGAAAGAAAGATCACTGTGAATTGCCTGCCAGGCACTCTTTGTGAGATTCAACAAAATAGAAAGATCTCTTTCAGTGAGCAGAAAAGTGACCCTGTAGCAAAGTGCTCAGGTTTGTCATGTATATTTGATAGGTACCTTGAAGTTAGAGGTAGTAGGATTTGTTAGGGATTCTATTTGAGGTACCCTGATGAAAGAGGAGTTCAGTAGGTAGGTGACTGCCACTGAGCTCTGAGAATCTAGAGAGATGGATTATCATTTAGAAAGAATCAGACTAAGGCCAAGGACCAGTAAATATCAGTAATGGAAAATTAGAATCCAAAGACTGAAAAATTCAAGTATAGATTAGATCTAGAATACAGGAGTCTAATGCTCTGTGGCAAGATTGGAATTAGAAAGTGTCATGATCATTATTATTGGTCTGATAGTACAATTCACAGCACAGGATGAGGTCAGTATGGATAAGAGAGAAAAAGAAACAAAAATATTTAACAAAGGAGAGTGAAAGTCATGAAAGAAACCATAGCAAAAGAGGAAATTACTTGGACATTGCTCCCTAGACAGATCAAGTTATAAACACTGTAGGAAAAAGGTAGTGGTGTATATTTACATCTATTGCTTCATTTTCAGAAACTTCCTTAATGAGGTAAAGACATCAAAATCTATTCATATCTATATAAACTGGCAGAGATATGTCAATCAACCCAGCATTCGAGAGCTCAGGGGAAAGCTAACCTACCAAGAAAACCTCCAGTTCACACCAGTGGAAAAGACCAGAGGCAAAAAATTCAGCCTTACAGAATCATAGACAGTTCAGGAATATTAGCCACTGGGCACCTATAAGAATATGGCTGGATGGTATAGAAAATTGGAAGTTGATTGAGGAATTTAAAAATTGGCAAAGTACCACATAGTGATTAAAAAATTAACTCATGTACATTAAGCAATTAGGATGCTTAAAGATACTGGAAGTCATGCTACGTATAAAAAAATAAATAGTATTTTTTAAGAATCTGAGTTATTCAAGACATTATTAAAGTAGGATTTGGAAAATCTAATAATAATGATTCTTAACCTAAAATTCCTTACCTAGGAATTCCAGCCTAAAATCTCATTATGCTATGAATCAGTAACCGGGTGTGTGTAATGGATAATGGCTAATATTGATTTTCAAGGTGATGAGATCTAAAATCATTTAGAAGACAAGCCTGTGGACATGACTGTGAGATATTATCCTGATTAAATTAATTTCTGATCATTTCTGTGACCAGTTGTCTTTTTTAGTTTAAGAGAGTGATCAGCACTATTCCTTGGACTTTGCTTCAAGCTCCTGACACCTTGACTTCCAGGCCATGATGTACTGTGCCTTTGAACTCTGAGGCCCTGAAGTTGCTTTAATTGGACTATTTTATTGCAGCAAAGATACAAGTAACTAACACAGTATGCTTCCTAGGTTTGATCAGGGAGTAGAAGCTCTTAAGAGGTAGAAAACAAAAGGATTCCTTATCATCCAGGTCTGTAAGAGCCTCTCAGGTGGCTGTTGCTTCTGTGCTGATATTTCAGTAGGGTATCTGGAGGTTAGGAAGAAAAACTGGATGTGAAGCTAATAAGAGGATCAGAGAAACCAGAACCCCCACTAAGGTAATTCATATGCTGATGGAAATTGCTAAATCAAGTTCCCTGGATTGACAAGACTAGACAAGCAAAGAAATGCCTCACTGTTGGGGACAAGTATCAGTCCATCTCTTCCAAGAGGCTCTAATTCATCAAAATCTTTCACCTAAAATATTGCAGAAGTCTAACAATTTATCACCCCACTTCTTTCCTTTTTCAACCACAGATGTATTCCAACACAGTGTAAAGTGTAAATTTATAACATGTAGCCTGCAGGCTTCCATTTCAGAATTGCTTCTCTTTTCACTTGAATTAAACCTAAGACTCTTACACCAGCTTACATGCCTTTGCAGGGTCCAACTCACTGGCCATTTCTCCCTCATTCTTACCTAGTCTTTTTCTCACTCAACTCTGGCTTCTCTAATTCTTTTTTTTTTTTTTTTTTTTTTTTTTCTCTTTTGATGTGGCGTCTCTGTTGCCCAGGCTGGTCTCACATGTGTAATCTCAAAGGACTCTTCTGCTTCAGCCTTCTGAGTAGCTGCACAAAGGGTGTACCTTTTAGGACAGATGGGCCAGCATGGTTGTATAGCTTTCTTCATCTCTTCTGGACATGACTTGGCTGTTGCACTCATGAATTCGTAGCAACTGTGGTTACCTGAACAAGAAGCAAAACAGAAAACAAAGAATAGAATGAAAGAGAAAGCAAACAGCATTTAGTCACAAAACAGGCAGCTACAGTGATTTGCAAGTATTCATACTCTTTACCACCCGGGCGATAGACAGCTACCATCATGAAAGCCTGGTTTTGACTTCCTTTGCTTCAATACCCATAGCCTTGTAACTACTGGATGATGCTTCTAGTTCTCTGAACCACCTAACGCAACTGACATGCTAAAAGGGTTAAGCATCAGTTGGCAAGTGTCAAATATTTCAAGTGTCCTTCAGAGGAGACATCTACAAGCACTGCCAATTATCTTGGAAAGACTTACTTGCAGGTATCATTTCCTAAGAGCATGATTATGTAGCAGTGCTCCAAGAGAGAGCCACACACCACCTGCCTTCCTCTTCCCATAAACAGGGCAAAGGCTGATGTTAGTTTTCAATTAACCACTCTGATGTGCTTCTGGCACCGTCTTTCATCATCTTCATATTATAACACAAGTAGTATCTCTGAATTGAGGCACTTAAGTAGAGAAAAATGCATAAACGCTCACATACTAAGGGACCAGGAACAAATTAGAGCAAATCAGAGGCAAACTTTAAGAGGCAGTCTTGGGGCATTAAAATGACTCAAATCAGCTCAACTACATTTCCTTTATGCAGCAGCTTAACCCATACTATCTTCTGTCTTAATTTGTAACTAATGTTAAGTGCTTCTGAATACCGCTGCATACCTCTGATGAGTCCACAGTACAAGCGCATGGATAAACATCATTAATAGTCATCTGCGGGATCTTTATGAACACAGAGCGATGTGAAAATCAGAAAGTAAAATTGGAAATTATATAATAACACAAGAGCAGAGACAGAAGAGAGGTTGGGATAAAAATCTCTCATATTGTGGAAAATCAGGTTTGCTTGGGTAAATGAATGAAGCTTAAAAAGAAAGTACTTAATATCTATATACTGCTTCTAAGACACAATTCTACAACGACCAGAAAATGCAAGAAAATGGAATCTAAAATCCGATATTTCCATTTTTCCTTGTTATTACAAAGAACAAAAGTGATGACGTGGTGAGTGAAACTACAGTGACTAAAATCATAACATAAACGTTACAATATAGCATATATAGCATAAAGTATAATATATGTAAGTAAACAGTTTGTAAAATATAGTGTTATGCTCTATACATTTATACACTGGATTTCATAGTGTGTGACATAGGCAAAGGGCAGACAAGTGAAAACCTATTATAAAAGACACATTCTGCTGTGACCAAAATTAATGGATTCACTCCTTAAAAAGGTCTCCTTTGTTGACCTTGAATCCTATTAAGACATGGAAGAATTTGAATGCTGATGTTACATCTCAGACAGCCCACACACTATGATAGGAGAACCTCAGGTAATTAAAATAAAAACAATACTTAATGGTCTAGGGAAAGTTTGAAAAACATATAAGGGGCATCCGAGTTACATTTCTGATCACAGTAGTGACAGGGGTTCAGACATGAGGATATTTCATTATTTTATGAAATATTCTGTTTATTTATAAGAAAAGCATAATTAAGAAAATCCCCATCTTCCTTTCCAACAAAAATTTTAATTGAAATGAATATTGAAATTAAAAGCCATTTAAACTTTCAATGGAAGAACTAATTAGATAAACAACATGAAATAACATTTCTAGAATTGCAGAAAGATTTGTATTGGTAGCGTTAAATGTTAACAAATCACAAGACTGATCTAGATACCGTATGGTCCAAAGGCTGGAAAATAAGCAAAGAGTGACCAAATTTTTCATGAACAGAATAAAGATTAAAGCAGCTTGGGGTGCTTGACTGATGATAACAGTGATGGTAAGGGCGTGGCAGCTTGAAAACTCATGAAAGTCTAGGACTAATCTCAACAGAATTTATATAAAGAATAAATAAAAACATTTGCTTGTCCATGAGAACAGAAAAGACTAATACTGCAAAAGGCTTATGTTTTTATTCACCAAATAAGACGAGTCCTGCAAAAGAAAATAGGACCGGTCGTTTGTTGTGAGAAGAGGTGCACAACCAAGAGGACAGGGACCGAGGACAACTTGGAGACACATTTTGATGTTTTATTGTTACCGTTTATTTATTTCTGTTATATAAGTAAGGGCAGTAATTTTAGCTGCAGAGCTCACTTACACCATGTAACCAACATCTAGTTAAAATTATTTCTAGTGCCTCACAAATTTTCCTTGAGGTTCAAATTCTTTGTTTAAGCCAGTACTCTGAGTTCTGTTGTGATTGATGGGTTTTGCTCAATTTGTATTCAGCCTATACGCAATACCATTAATTCTGTCTTTCTGGTAAACCCATCCAATAAATCTTTAATTTCAGAATGTGAGTTTGAATGTTCAAATGCCATCCACAGTGTTCTTCATAATTCTACTGTTTCTATGGAAATTCTCACGTCTTCCATCTTTTCTCTGTCTTTCCTTACATTTTTCAAAAATATATTTAAGATAGTTGCTTTTGCAACCTTCTCTGCAGATTTAAATATCTAAATTATGACAATTTTCCTCTTTTTAATTTCAGTCGATCCTGTTTTTTTTTTTTTTTAATTTAACTGTGAATAAAAGTTCCCAGAAAAAAGCTTGCATCTTGGTCTGACCAGGACCGATCAGCTGATAGCCCTTTAATGCCTCTGGAGAGTTTAGAGTATGGCAGATCCAGAGCCGCTTTACAATTTATCTTTGGCCATTTTTAGTCCTAATAGCTACTCCTTGCCCACCTGTTTCTGACTTAACATCCTGAGACTAACATAAAAACCGTTTGGAATGTATTAACAAAGCCCTAGCTCCTGCCAACCAAAAGGCTGAGTGTCATCAGATAGCATCTTAGCCTAGAGCTGAGATTTCTCTTTTGCTGTAACTGCCTACTTAATGTTTCCACCAATGTATTTGAGAAGTGTTCTGATTTATAACTTTCCTTTGTTCTGTTACTATAAAAACTTTGTGAAACCGCTTCCATCCTAGAACATGGAATTTGGGGTAACCTGAATCTGTGTTCTGGACCCGGGATCACTCATACTTGGCTCCAGTGACAAGTGACAGCCCTGGTTTCACATCGTCAAACCACATAATTCTTTACTGGGTATCAGGAACATGAAATCATAAATGAAAATTTATAGATACTACAAAAATTTTGATCCTCCAAAGGAGTAATTCTCTGTAATCTGAAAATTCCCTCCTACCTCCAAGGTTGGTTTCAGACTTCATTTGAACTAGTCTCTAGTTAAGCTCTCAATGTAACAGCGTGGCATTTCAGGGGTTTCAGTAAAGACGAGGTGTTTACCAACCTTGTACACCTTTGTGGCACTTGACACCTAGACACCCCTTCAAAGGAGTGCTGCTCAGATTCTGAACTCTGCATTATGTCATTACTGCCTGTTCCCAGCTAAGCCTTTCCTTTGGATTTCTTGACTTTTAACTTTTATGTGAGTAGCTCAAGAGACTGAGGGTAATCAATTGGAAGTACATTGATATGCAAATTTTGGCATCTTTTTCAAGACCCTTCCCATGTGTGTATTTAACCTCCATTTTACTTCTTTCCTCCAATGCTCTCTGTCCAGACACTCTTGAATTCTTATCATCTGACTTTTCTCTCTCTTACTGTGGGAAAAGTAGTCAGTTTCTACCTGGACATTATTTTCTGAATACAGCAGAAAATCAGGTACACATGGAACATACCATTTGAAGTTTTCCTCTGGTGAGCATATTACCACCACTTTGATCTAGTTAGTTTCAAGTGCCTTTAAGTTTTTTTCTTTAGATTTTCTTCATAGTGTACTAGCACTTACTATTAAAGCCATTGTTCTAAAAAACCCTCTGTATTTAATCAATTGATTCGCTTTGCTTATACCTTCTAAAAATCTTCTGATTTTTTAAAAATTTTTCTCTTACCGTAGCCCACTGGACTGTCACTCCCTGCATCAGCTATTACCAGTGTGGCTGTCAGCACACCTCATAAGTTTCCTCTTTAGCCCTACCAGGACCTCCATTCAGAGTGCATGCTTCCAAAATGATTCTAATCTGTTAGTTCTTTCTCTCTTCCTTGGCTAATTCAGTGGACAACGAAGTTTCCTTTTGGTTCATGGTAGAGATTGTGACTAAATTCGTTTAATTCAATTATAAGATATGTAAATTCCAAAAGCCTAGAAATTTCCAATTTTCTGGCATGTACAATGTATATAAGATGATATTGCAGGGTAGAGTGATCTGGCAAACAATAAACCTGTCCTGTAAGGCTCCCCTGTATAAGAACTGTGGAAGAATTGTGATAATACCATACAGGCATTCCTCCAGCAGGAGCAGTAGTTGAGCTGAGAAATGGAAGATAAGCCAGAAAGAATGAAGACTGGTAAAGAAAACATGCCTGGTCTCTTTGGTAGCAGATAGAGACCAGACTATCACATCAAGGTGGACACATGTATTCCTGGGGAAAAATCTCCTTACTATTAAATACAACAGGATATCAGCAGTGGTCAGTCCAGAAAGGAAGCTGAAACACCATTCATAATTCCTGTCAGGTAAGAGGCTTATTGGAAGGATTGAACCCCAAGGGCTTGATTGGGCCTGGGGGTGAGAGGAAGAGCCTTATGCAACAACCATACAACATATGGAGATCTGAACATGATGGGACCTTTAAGGGAAGATGAAGTTTCCCTTTAAAGCCTGGAGAGGAGCTTTATTAAGAGTGATAATGAGGGGGAGATAGCTGTTATGAGGGGATGGGTGGCAGATGAGCCTCTTCTTAGGTCATCCTTTAGAGCCATCTCTCCAGCAGTCTCCCATGAGGACTCATGGACCAATCCCCAGAAAAAAGGAAAAGTCTAACTTTTTATAAACTTTAAGGCATGGAAGGAAATTTCACATCCCTGGAATTACTTCAGCATAGTTTATGTGACAAGGAGTTGGGAGGAGCCAGGTACCAAGGAAATGTGACCACAGTACAGACTGCTTCTTAAGTCTCCAGCTCAGAGGGCTCCTGGCATGGCCTTTTTCAGCCTGTAGGATCTGGCTTAAAAGTTTAGTTCATTGTTCTAATATTCAGAATGGTCCTCATTCAACCACCATAGAAGAGTTGATCCGGTAGTTCTGTTTTCTTCCACAGAGACTCAGGAAAGATACACATTTTACCATACGCCTGCATGATTATACTTGATGTTTTCTTACTTTCTCTGCATAGTCATGTGTAACAGATAGATTCATTCCTATCATGACAATATTGAAATGTGTAGCCCAGAAGACCACTATGGTTGAAATAGAATTATTAACTTATTTTGCAAAAAGCATTCTTTGGACTTAGGCCCCTAATTGTTAAAATGCTTCAACTTAGACAAGACACTGAACTTTGTTATTACTTAAATGAAACATATCGCTAAAGACTATACTAACTAGGTAGTTAAAACTTCAGAATATGAATACTTTTCTTGTATGCACCTATGGAGAAAAAAATGAGGTCTTTAAAATAATTCAGTTAATGTGAGTCTAACAGCGAGACAATACGACTCCAAAGAATAACATTGAAAGGAACTTTTTTCCAAAATAATTGCACATATTTAATAAGCTGCTTTTATCAAGTATTTGGTACCTCAATTTAACTTAAAATAAGTATGAAATTTTAAAATAATATTTGTATTCATTCTTGAAAGCTTCATACATATGTCCAATGTGTTTTGATGGTATTCACCCCCGCATTGTATCTCCCTCCAGCTCCACTAACACATCTCACTCCCGACTTCATATCCTATTTTTTTATTAATTAATAACCCACTTTAATGTCTTGGTTTCAAATGAAGCAACTTGCTGATTCTTTAGAACATATTGATTGGAACATTGAACTGAAACTGTCAATTATTTCAGTAGTTGATGATGTAACACCAAATGGCTTTCTATATTTTACTATTTAGCAGAGTTAGGGGTTCACAGAAAGTTGTGATAATTACAGAGATTTCTTACATGCTCCTGGCTCCCATGTTTTCATGACCAACCCCATTACCAGCATCCTCCATCTGAGTGTTATATTTGTTCCATTTAATGCATCTACATGGGCGCATACTCATAATAACAATCATTTACATTGGGATTCATGATTGGAGGTGTATATTCTATATTTAGACCATTGTATACCGGAAAGTCTCCTCCATTATGAAAGCATATAGATTTACATCCTTAAAACACATCTGTAAACCTTATCCATCCCGCCCTCATGCCAACCCCTAGTGCTACTGATTCTTGTGCTGTCTCCAAGTTTTAACTTTTTCTGAATGACATATAGCTAGAATCATACAGGAAGTAACCTTTTCAAATTAACTTACTTCATTGATTAATATGTATTCAAAGTCCTCTCCATGTCTTTTAATGACTAGATCTTTTATGTTTTATTTTAGTGTCAGAAGAACATAACATTATATGAGTTTTCCACACAGTATTAATCTATTCATTACTGAAAAGTATTTTAGGTTGTTTCTAATTTTGGCAATTATCAATAAACCTCAAATTTATTAATTTAATTTAATATATCAGTTATTTTGGGCAAATAACATGAAGTGACTGCTGGCTAATATAATAACAATATTATGTCAATTACACATTGCTGTGCCAATATCTAGAAAAAAATTAAAGAAAGGAAGGATTTATTTTGGTTCACGGTTTGATAGGACACAGTCTGTCCTGGTCAGGAAGGCATGGCAACAGGAACATGAGGTGTCTGATCACATTGCATCTTCAGTCAAGAAGAGTCAGAGTGCAGAGAGCCATATACACTGTCACTCACTGACTTTCTCATTTAACTCTTTTATTCACTTGGGTACACCTCCTGAGATGATGGGCACAATGCATGACATTCCACTGATAGTTTATATGTTACAGTAAGCAATAATGCTTAAATGGTGGCTTTTAGAATGCCCTTACTATTTTCCATAGGCATTATAATTTAGTATTTAGAACCAATAAATTGAGGTGAGAGCTTACAAATACTGAACATGAAAACCAGCAGTGTCTCACCATTCTTTTGGAGTGATGTTCTCTGTGGTCAGCAATGCTCCTGTACCTAGTCAGTTACACTTTAATCAGGTTATTCTTCAAAATAATGTAACAGTGGTACAGCCTGGAGACCCTCCTAGCCTACATTTCCATTTCCAATAGAATATAGAATCCCAAAGGACTTGGTATTTAGTGGTTAGAAGAAAAGTTTTTGATTTGGGGGTTAAATGGGTGTCATATAAATATTTTTCCAGTGAAGAAAAGATCTTGGTGGTTGATAGAGCAAAGGATTTGGAGTTCACAGTACCTGGCTTTAATTCCACTTTTGTAGTTGCTTAGTTTGTACCTAGTTCAGCTTCAAATTGGAATTCTAAAATGATCTTCACATGATTATTTTGAAAATTAAATATAGCATACAATATTTAATGTGAAAGTACATTGTCCCTATACTTAATGAATAGCCAACATATTATCATTTGTTAAATATATGGGGCTTTTCAAAATTACCCTTATTTAATAAATTGGATATAGTAATACTTTTATATGAATTGCATACTTGTACTGAGTAATTTTATTATGCTATGTAGTTATATATTATTAATATTTTAATAATTACTATAAAATACCTTCCATAAGGCCTATACATATTTATACTGGCAAATTGCCTCAATCTAGAATATGTTATTGTACTTTATGATAAGCCTAGATAAAAAGGTAGTGAAAACTCAACTTCATTTCTTAATGAAATTGGATGCCAGCAGAATCTTATATGCCTAGCAATCAATGGCTCATTCATATTTGACCAGCTCACTCAGAGCTTCCCACTATTTGCAGACAGGTGATTTGTCTCTCTTAATGGTATAGACATTCAATCAATAATGAATTGACCCTAACACACAAGAATAAGTTTGTTATAAAAGGAAAACTGTGTGACATTACTTTCAAATATGTGTTATCAATATTTTTTGTCAATTTTTAAACTGCAAAAGTAATGGCATTTTATTACAGTCATTGTTTGGGAATATACTTAAAGCCATTGCTATCAGCAAGCACTGGAAATGGAAGACGGAAAACCACTCATTCTCAGACGTTTGTGGTCAATGAAGACACAAAGGCAGAGCTAAGTTGAACGAGTTATCTGTGGCCATTATTTAAAGAAGAAAAGCAGGACTGGAGAGATGGCTCAGTGGTTAAGAGCATTGACTGCTCTTTCAGAGAACCTGGATTTGATTCTCAGTATCCACATGGTGACTAACAACTGCCTGTAACTTCAATTCTAGCAAATCTGATGCCCTCTTCTGACCTCCACAGGCATTGCACACATGGGTGCACTTACACACATACAGGCAATACACTCATACACATAAAATAAAAATGCTAAATAAAATATTAAAAAAGTAAATCACAAATCCTATTTATCCCTTTTCAGTAAATTTTGCTGTGAAATAGTTATTTAAATTGTTTATGGATTTATCATCTTGAATTAATATGTAGTGCAATCTGACATAACTTTTTAGTATGATTTTTCCTCTCTCTTCCAGTTTGGCTTTGCTTTTTGTAACACCTCCACCTACAAAATCTTCAGAGATATGGGAATAATAGGTATGTTTATTCAGAGTCCACTGTAGAGTCCATTGTCATGGAAATGTTCCTGACCCGTGGTATTCTAATAGTGCTTATAGAAAGCCTTATATAAAGCAGATACAGCCATAGCAAAATGAGTTTTCATCGCATTTGAGAGCAGGTAATCCACTTTGTTTAAAAATTAAAGATATACACAAGGTTGAAAACAAAACAAAGCCGGGTATGGTGGCACACGCCTGTAGTTCCAGTACTTGGGAGGCAGAGGCAAGCAGATCTCGATGAGTTCAAGGCCAGCCTGGTCTACATAGTGAGTTCCAGTACAGCTGGGGCTACAGGGAGACCCTGTCTCAGAAAGACCAAAGGGGAAAAAGAAAAAAAAAAAAAACCCACAGAACAAAACAAAACATCCTATGCATTCAGCCTTCAGTTGAATATTAAGTTTTGATTTAATTCTTGACCACACAGAAACAGACTAGTCACATATCTTTGATATTAGTTTAGAGTGAAAACAATAATTTAAGGAAAATGTTTTAGAAAAATCTTTAAATCCTTTTACAAAATATACATGTCAAGAGGAAGCTGTTGATAATTACAGGAAAGGTATGTAAAAAACTTGAATGTTTAGCAGTAGAATAGCATAGCTAATGGAATTTTGAGAGAACCAATGTAACAAGAAACAAATAGTGGGTGGATCACAGAGGGAGAGGGCCCAGGGACAAGGCAGGACAGCTAAGGGAGCACCTTGAACTCCCTATGAAGGCTACGCATACCTAAGTAGATTAAATAGCAAATAGTTTCTGTCAGGTATATGGCTAGTTGAAAGTGATTTGATTTAACCTGTATTTAATTTCAATGTCTAAATTTTTATTTTAAAAATAAAGCAAGTGTCTCCTACTATAGGAAAATTCTACTGCATGTTTTAACCCTGAAATTTACTTCACCACCCTATGCCTTTATTGCTACAGTCCTCTGAGAGGTAAATGGCTTGGCACTTATTGTTTGTTTATTTGCTTGTTTGTTTGAGACAGGTTCTCCTGTAGTACCAGCTGGCCTGGACCTCACTGTGTAGACAAGGCTGGCCTTGATCTCACAGAGATCCATCTTTTTCTGCCATCCTGAGTGTGGACATAAAGGCATGTTCCTCTTAGACTCATTTAAATGCTAAATTTTCACTTTACATATATATATGTATATATATATCCTTAAATAACATACTTCTATTTTATTAGTTTTAAGCAATATATTGATTTCTGTATGTAAGATGAGAGCAAATACTTATATGACTATTTCCACAACACAGATTCAAATATATTCACTGAAATATGCACCCTAAGCACACAGAACAAGGTCTCCATTTTCCAATATCGTTGTATTAAAATTTGGTGATAATGGGCAATCGAGTTATGACATATTATTGAGCCATCTGAAAAAAACTATGTTGGGACTGGTACTTATGTGCAGACTATACCATAACACCCAGCCTTGGTACATATTTTCTTTTAAGCTGTATTCTAGTATAGAATGTTCAGTCATAAGGGATTTTTTTTTCACGTGATTATTGACAAACTAATCACATAAATTTACTATTTCAGACCTTACTAGCATAATCATATTGAGTTTCCAGAAGAGTTTAGAAATGAGTTTGGACAGGTAAGATGAAATGGAATGCAGATGAGTTATAGGGCCAGCTATTGGAGATCCAAGACCATAAAGTAAAGAGTGCCTGCTATTCCAAATAAGAGGCCATTTTAAAGCAGTTATTTTTTAATCCCTTCTTAGTTATTATGTTTCATGGACCTCTTACTCTGATTGACTTAAAAATCATTCTTTATAGTTTAAGATAGTTAATTCTCCAGAATATTGCAGCTAATTTGTTTAACATATTTAACTTTGAATATCATTTCTATTTCACATAAAGATTTGCCACGCAAGTGTTCCAGTTGTGCATTTATATTGATCACATGACTTATTACTATTGAAGTCTAATGTGCGCAAAGTGAGCAAATAAAATGCAGTTTGACCAATTTTCATACTGATATGAACCTTCTCATGCTACTCTTAGGAGTCTAAGGATAGAATACTGTGCTCACAGTTTACCAGAAACTCAGGGACTGGAGTAAGTGGAAGAAAAATTTATTCAAATTTTCACTGAGGAAAATAGAGAAGAGTTCTCGGTCTCAAATCCCACCTTATTAAAGTCATGGGTTTGATGGGCTTTTATAGGATGTTAGGGGGTTACAGTGCAACAACGGGTAGCCCCCCTCCCCCATGATGCTTAGAGACTTTCTCCCCAGAGTACTGCTTGGAAAGTCAGTGCTCAATGATGACCTGGAATCTTGCTCCCAACCCGACCCCAGTGCCGGTGCCTTTAGGCACGTTGTCTATAAACTAGTACATACCAGCACAAGAGAGAGGAAAGAGGTTGATTCACATGCCTGTCGTTAGAATACCATGTTCACAGGATAGATCCTTCAGTGACAGGGAGAGAATGGGGAGAAAAGGCCTGAGCCACCACTTTTGCCTGTTGTTACATAACTAGCAGCGGAACAAGACCTAGAACTGGACACAGAGGAGCCTTTAATTTACACTTCAAAGCATCTTTTGTTAAAAATTAAATGCATTTAAATTCTACATCCTGAAATTAGTTTTGCCAGCATTTGGATGTTATAAAATTGAATTTTGATTGCGAACATTCTGTTGTCTTCGGTGTGTTCCCTCATTTCTGAATTTCGTCTTGGTGCTTCTTCTGTGAGATTTGTCCCTACTGTGCAGAGTCAGAAGTCTGTTTACTTTTACTTGTCTACGATATTCCATTATGGGCATACAAAGAAAACCTTTGTATTTTGTATTAGTGTTTGAATTGTTTCCAACAAATCATTAAAATCTGTAATGCCGTTCTTGTACACTATTTGAGCATACATCTGAACTCATTCTATCAGTAACTGTCAGAATAATTTCTCTACCTGCTTATCGCTGTTTTCAATGGTTATTTTTTCTCATTTAGTCTTCCTAATGTGTATGCAACAATGGTTTTAATTAGTATTTTCCTTATTTCTAAAGAGTTTAAACCACAGTCCTCATTTTAAGAGTCCGTATGCATAGCTAAAGGCTACATAATAAGCAACAATGCCAGATAGGAGATACCTTCTTCTGAGTTGTTGGCCAGGGTGGCCAAAGGGACTCCCAGATAGTAACCCAGCATAGAACTGGGAAAATGAACAGCACACCCCAATCTTATCTAAAGGAATATTGACAACTGTTTGCTGCTACAA
>NW_008352659.1:2818-14714 GCF_000622305.1 Nannospalax galili | reverse complement strand
CTTACAGGGCTTATACTGAGTTCAATATTGTATAACTATATTAATTCAACCTTGAGCCTAGAAAATTGTAGCCACTTGTGAAAGAGATGTACTCATGCCCTGGAGTGTGTTACTGAATATGTTAAAGCTGTAGTGAAATGATTTAAAAAATATAATAATTCTTCAAAGCATAAAAATTTGCCCCTTAATAATTAGTAGAAGTGAAAAACATTACCATTGAAATCTACCTGATGACTTTATATCCATGCTCAGATGCCAAGGAACTCAGAAAGTAACTGACTGTGACTAGTAATAATCAGATATATAGAAATTAGAAAAGCATGTGCAAACATCTTAATGTCAATTGCATTAAAATGAATTTTTCTGTATGAAACTGTGAATTTTAATAATGAAATGGAGATCTTTTTATAAAGGTTAAAACCTCATTTAATTTTATGTCTTATAGGGTTTATTCTGAATACAATATTCTATAACTGTAATAATTCAACTGTAAACCTAAAAATGTACAGCCAATTTTGAAAGAGATGCACTTTAGCTCAGGAAGTTGTTATTGAATATGTCAATGCTGTTGTGATGAAATGCTTCTTCTAAGTATGTGATTATTAAATAAATAATTTATAAAATCCTGATGGGCAGTTGACCGGGTTTGTTTTAATTTTTCAAATTGCTTTTTGATGAAGTGGCAATTTTACAAGAGTTTTCTTGCATCCACAAATATGCTAAGTCTCTGTTATTTAGGCATTGCTCATTTTTTACCCATAATGATTAGAGGGTGTTTTCACACATCCCTCATTAGATTTATTCTTTATTTTTTTTCTTATTTGATGATTTTTTTCAAGTAGTAGTTTATTTAAATTGTGCTTTCTCTTTGTGTTTAAAACAAAAGCATCAGTTGAATATTTCACTCTATTCCTATCTCCTGAAACATTGCCAAACTCATTTATTAATTCCATATCTCCTGTGTATTCTTTTAGAATATTCCGAGTGAACAATTTTTAACAAATAATGATGGTCCCATTTAGTTATTTACCTTTTATCATACTTCTTATTTTGATTCTTTTATATATCTTTTGCTGTTTGTGTTGGTTTCCCTAGAGATTAAATGGACTCCTATAAACTAATATAAATTATTATTTTTCCCATCTCCTTCTCATGCACTGTTGGGGATCAACATGACATTTACCTTTCACTGTTTCTGTCCTATCTTTGGGGGGTATTTTTGAGACATATTCTACCTATAGCCTGTGGCCTGGAACTCACTCTGTAGACCAGGCTGGCCTTGGACTCACAGAGATCCACCTGCCTCTGTCTCCTGAGTGCTGGGATTAAAAGGCGCTCTGTCCTATCTTTTAATTCTACATATATTTCAATCTCATAAAATAGTTGCTTTAATTACTATTTATTCATAGAGCTGGCATATGTTATATTTTATGTGTGGGTGCTCAATTCTTTAGTTTTGTGTTTCCTTTTAAAAACTTTTTTGATTGATTCATTTATTGTTAATTTATGTGTATGAGTGTTATGCCTGCATGCATTTAAGTGCACTCATGTTGTGCAGTGCCCAAGGAGGACAGAAGTTGTCAGATCCCTTGGAACTGGAGTTACAGACGGTTGTTAGGGATTCGAACCCAGGTTTTCTGCTAAAACAACCAGTGCTCTTAATTTCTGAGCCATCTCTCCAGCCCTAGCTTTGCATTTCTATTGAACATTTTTTCCTGAAATTTTCCTTTGGCATTTTTAATTTCAGTTCAAATATCTTACTGACAAAATATCTGTTATCATTTACTCAAAATATTTTATTAATGTATTATTATTTTAATTTTATTGATTCCAGAATTTCATACAATGTATTTTGGTCATATTCAATACCTCATCTCCACCCTCACCCCACTACTGACCCAAGTCCATGTTTTAAATTATTATTTATATTTTTTTGTAGGACCTGTAGAGTAATATGAATTTCCCAAATGATCTTTACTACAGTCTATCCTTTGAAGTCTGGTCAACCTAGCAGACCTCATACCAGCAAGGAAACCTGACTCTTCATACCAGTATCTAGCAACTGTCAATAGATCCTCAGCTAGAGCTAGGGATTCCTGCCTACCTCCCCCTCCATGCTGGGCCCCTCTCTGGCTTGGAATTGCACAGATCCTGTGTATTCTGTCATAAGTGCTATGCGTTCATATGTGCACCTCAGTCTGGTGCCCAGATAATACTATTTCTTTGTGATTCATCACCACTTTTGGCTCTTACTATCTCCCTGTTCCCCTCTTCCTCAGTGACCCCTGAGCCTTGGAAGGAGGGTGTGATATAGGTTTGCCATTAAGACTGAGCATTCTGAATTCTTTTAGTCTCTACATGTTGACCAGTTGTGGGTCTGTGTGTTGTCATCTGCTACAAGAACCTTCTCTGATGAAAGTGGAGAGATGCAGTAATCTATTGACATAACAAGTTATTATGAATGAGTTCATTATTATGTCTGTTTAGTAGGTTACCAGTAGGTTCTCCCCTATGGTCTGTGATATATCTAGAATCAGGTGTAGACCCTTTATAATGAAGTGGTCCTTAAATTCAATGAGAACTGACCCATAACATTCTTCCCAGTATTGCACCAGTGGTTATATTTTATGAAAACAGTTGTTGCTATAGCTCACAGGACTCACAGCCAGGTAAGGGTGATAACTACGTTTCTCTGTCAGTAACGTGTTTCTAGAAGTATAAAAATTAGCCAGCAGAGATAAAGCTTCAACATCAGTATTAGGTTGATAACTTTTTGTATGTTAAGCTCAAAAAACTAAACCTCAGGGACTGGAGTGGTTAAGAGTACTACCTGCTCTTTCAGAGGAACTGGGTTTGGTTCCCAGTATTCCACATGATGGCTGACAACTCTCTGCAACTCCAGGTTCAGGGGATCTGATGCCCTCTTCTGACCTCTGAGAGCCTTGCATGACAAGTGTAGCCTTGCAAGACAAGTGTGCCCTTGCATACTTTTAGGTAATACACTCATATACATAAAATATGAAAAATAAATAAAATATTAATAAAAACTAACATCAAAATACCAAGCAACCAAATTAAAAATTGGAGCAAGGAACTGAACAGAGATTCATCAAATGATGAAATATAAATGGCCAGTAAGGAAATGTAAATTAAAACTACTTTGAGATTTTATCCTATCCCAGTTAGAATGGCTAAGCTCCAAAAACACAAACAATGACAAATGCTGTTGAGGATGTGTGGAAAAGGGAACACTTCTTCACCATTGGTAAGAGTGCAGACTGGAGCAACCATTATAGACACTGGTGTGCAAGTTCCTCAAAATCTAAAAGTAGATCTCCAACACGATCCAGGCATATACCCAAAGGATGCTGTACACGAACACAGAGATAGCTGCTCATCCACGGTCATTGCTGCCTGTTCACACTATTCAAGAAAAGGAAACAACCTATATGTCCATCAACTGATGAAAGAAAATGAAAGTATGGTACATTCACACAATGGATTATTATTCATCTGCTAAGAAAAATGAAATTATGAAATCTCCAGGTAAAGAGATGGAACTGGAAACGCTCAGCTTAAATGAGGTAACTCAGACCTAGAAAGACAAATACCACATGTTGTCTCTCATAAGTGGATGCTAATTTTCAATCTTTAGATAGGTATAGTTCAATTCAACTGCAAAATACTTAGAGATCAGGAAACTAATGAGGGGCTATAGGGGTAGATCACAGAAGGGGAAATAGAATGCAGTTCTATAAATAGTGAAGGGGAATAATGGATAGGATGGGCATGGGGTGGGGAATGGGGCAGCAGGACAGAAGAGGGAGTAAAAGGATGGATAACAAACTATAAAGGCCTTCAGAGAAAAGTCATTTGGAAACCTGCTATTAAAGCTTATTTCAATATATACACATACAATATTGGAAGAATTTAAGCTTTCTTACCCTATAACAATGCTTCAGTTACCTGAATACACACCATACCTAACAAATGAAAAGTCCAATGCCAGGAAACGAATTCCTCATGTAGCGTTGTTGACCACAGACCCTCAAACAACACAGGTTATTCCCATGGCACTTAGGTACACACCAGAACTTGATGGTAAGACCCTATTACTAAAGATGCCTAACATACTATTATTTAGAAAACCTGTTTGGTCAAGGGACTTTCTTTTTCACATCAGCACATTAACCTGTTATTTTCTTGTGTTTTTGATTCATACTTTTCTGTTAAAGTTTGACATCAATGTTACTTAATTTTGATTTCTCATTAGATGTGAATAGTTTGAGCACACATGCAGATGCACGTACATGATGTCTACAATATGTGTGTGGTTGGTTATATTCTGTAGTTATCTGGCTTGAGGTTCACAGAAAGTTTTGATAACTGTCATGATGTTCATCAATTTTAGAGATACTTCTTTGTGTGCTTCTGCTCCACGGCTGTTTTCTTGTCTTTTCAGGGAGTTTGATATTTTTTTTTATCCCATTGTTCAGATTTTCTTATGTCAGCCTCTCTGTAACTAAGCATCAAAATTTGTATTGCCTGACCTTCCAGTTTCCTAATAATTTGTTATTGATTACCACTTCTCCCTTGACTCCCATTATAGTTAATATATTTTAATAGAAATCTTATTTCAATCTTTTGTAGGAGGAAAATAGATACATAAAGTAAATAAAATTATTGGTGAGGAAGTTATTAACATAAATGAACGATGCGTAAGACTTAATTGGAGTATAAGGACTCAATGTTACAAATGTTAATTGCTAGTCATGTTTGTTTTTGTTGTATAGGGATATATTCCCATTTGTGGAAAGCATAAATAAAATTAAGTATGAATGAACATCATGTAATTAGCTCATACTGAAATTGTTCATTGCAAAAAAAAAAAAAAATACCAGGAGCTGGGCATGGTGGCACATGCCTTTAATTCCAGCACTCTTGAGGCCCAAATGGACCTCTGTGAGATTGAAGTGAACTTGGTCTACACAGTGAGTCCCAGCTAAGCTAGCTGGGGTTATGAGAGACCATGGCTAAAAAGCAAAGAAACAAATAAAAAAATACTTGCTCATACTGAAATTAAAACTTTTATGTACATTTTCACTTGCTTTAAAAATTGTGGAGTGGCTGGGCGTGGTGGCACATGTCTTTAATCCCAGCACTTGGGAGGCAAAGGCAGGCAGATCTCTGTGAGTTCGAGGCCAGCCTGGTCCACATAGTGCGTTCTAGGTCAGCATGGGCTACAGGGAGACCCTGTCTCAAAAAGACCAAAATCTTGGGAGGCAAAGGCAGGCAGATCTCTATGAGTTCGAGGCCAGCCTGGTCCACATAGTGCGTTCTAGGCCAGCATGGGCTACAGGGAGACCCTGTCTCAAAAAGACCAAAAAAAGAAAAAAAAATTGGAGTCGAATACAGAGGCGTATCATCAGCCCTACTGAACTGAGGAAGAGGTTGTCTTGAGTTCGTGAGAAAGAGAATGTGTGTTTAAGGAGTTCCTAGAAGAGAACATTGCATTCTTCTGCAGTATGATTAGGATATGATTAGGTAATGTAAATCAAAAAGCCCCTGAGCCAACCACACCTTACTAAAATGGAAGACAGTGAAGCCTCTCCCGTCAACTCTGACTGTTATCAGGTTTGAGTCATTAACCATCATGAAACTCTCCGCTCTCTGTTCATCATCACTGGGCTGGCTGACATTGTTACGGCTCACAAAGCATCGAAATATTTTACTCAAAGACAGTCCGTCAGCGGAGGTAATTTATGTAAGCGCTGATTCTGGTAGGGAGGCTGATGAGTATTTTACAGAATAGCATCTCCCTTCGGCCGCACTGGTAATCTTTCCTTGTAACATAATACATGTAGTAAAAACTATAAACATTCTCAATTGTACATCATAAAAATTTATATTATTCTGTAACCAGCAATTTATTTTTTAACAAGTGTGAAATTCTGTTTGGATCTTGTTAATTTGTAAAAACACAGGATATATCAACAACTCAAAGAGAAAACAAAATAAAACACAAGGAATGTTTACCACATTCAATTTTCTTTCAGCTGGAAAATTCTCAACAGGAAATTAACATCTTTCTTGTCAAAATTATTACGTCAGCCCAAATCAATGCTGCTGCCTGTCTGCCCGCTGGCATTGTAACCCACAGCTTTACTAATCTATTTTTATTTTCCAAGTAAGTTTCATGCTTTCATTTCTTCTTTGATTTTTATCTACCACAAAAGAAAGAGAATTGCTCTCTGAAAAATAATATGAATATGTCCTAAAAATATCCTGTTAATTCCTAATATCAGTGCCAACTTAGCAGTATAAAATGCCAGATCGAAAATGATTTTAATTTAGCAAGTTGGATGTTTCCTCCAGTGTGTTCTATAACTTATCCTAAGTTTTGAAATATTGCTGCTAAAAGGCCTAATGTCAATTTTTGATTGTTTTCTCCGTTATAATTTGTTATATTGAGTGTTTGGGAACTCTCCCTTTGCATTTGAATTCTAAATTATCACCAAACCCTAGTGTTAATACATCTGATCCATTTAGCTTGACAGTGAAGCATGTCAATCAAAATAAAGCTTATTTCACTTTGTTTAGAATTTCCTTAAACCCCTCAGGAGTTTAATATTCTCTCCATACTCTAAATACGATTCTTGTTTCTTTTCCTTTCCTTAGACAAAGTCTGCTGGCTTCTTGGTTCTTCTCGGCACTTCATTTAATCACATTCCATTTTCAGAGCCTTAATTGATCATTCCAGCTCTGTAGTTTCCTCTCTGAGTCAATAATACTTATCAAATATGATGGTTTTAACCATGAAAAAATTATATCTTAATTTGGAAGGCTATACATATTTTTTCTTTCTTCAATCCACATTCCTTTTTATGTTTTATTTCCTTTCTTTATCTCATGAGTACAAAAATAGTCCTTGTTTTAAATCTTCTTTTCTTTTTGATATGGCTGAATATTAGTTCAAAGCTCTCTCCTGCATAATAGTCCAGTGTATAAACTATTCATATTTTACTAAATTATTGTGCAACCTACGGACATTTGAAATGCTTCTGTTGTTTTGAATCCCATAGAGTGCTGCAGTCAGTATCTACTGATGTATGTTTATTTTTAGAGTTCCAGTTCAGAGAAGATTTTTAGTCATAAATCTAAAAGAGTCATAGAGCCAAAAGAAATATATCCATGTGGTTCTGTTAGATATCTTCAATTGCCCCTGTGGCAGGTTGCCCTGGAACTTTCACGGTTCTAGCAGGGTTCTTTGGGAAGATTTCTTTTGCATGAACTTTCACATCAGAATGTGCTTGCATACTTTTACATGTTTTGTTAATCTGATACTTGGAATAGGGTATCCATGTTTTAAGTTGTACTCCTCTAACTTTGAGTATGAAAACAATATACTCAAGAGCTATTTTTGTACCTTTTTTGGGGGTACTCAACATTATACCTAAGGTTTTATACGTGCTCTCAGTGAGTACTCTACCTCTAAGCTGCATCCACAACCCTCTCTCTTTCTAAAATTTGACTTTGAGTCAAATTGACTCCAGCTCCTTATATAGTCAAAGCTGGACTTCCTATCCTCCTGCCTCAGCCTCCCAAATAACTAGAATTACAATATTGTATCACTAAACATGGATAATTTTTATACTTTTTGAAGAAATTCTCTTATAGATTTTATTCCTCTTTTTTAAGTAGACATTTGGGTGTCTTACTTCTGGTTTTTAAAAGTTTTAATTCTATTTTAATAGTAGGGATATTAGTCCTTTGGGACATATTTTATGCCAGTATGTCAATTCGCTTTTAAGTTATTCACGAGCATTTTCCCATGAACTTTAGAAAACTGTTCATGCATTTAAGAAATATGTCTTTAAGATGACCTTTGAGTCACAATGTTCTTTCTGTACTGTCACCATGTTTACTTCTAATATTCATGAAATTATTGTTTTACATTTAGATCCTTGAGTTAGAGTTTCATGTCAACAGCACAGGGAACACTTTTTAATTTTATCCTCTTCTTTTTCTCCAAGTGGAGTTTGGTTATTTTTAATTAGAGAAGTGGTTTAAGAAGTCATTGTTTCTAAATGCTTCATACACACATGGCTCCATTACTGCTCCTTTTTATTTACTCTAATAATCTCTTCCTTTCATGAACCAGCACCACATGCTTTGATAACTTGGATCCTAAAGTACATTTTAATGTGTTATACTAGTTTACACTTATTTTTTCAGATCGTTTCTGTATATATTTACAGATATGTTTTTCATAGGACAATAGTATCACTTTGCATAGTTCCATAATAAATTGTTTTTGGTTTTTGGCTTTCCCTCTTTTAAACATTCTTTTTTCTTTCATTTTTTCTGGTACTGGGGATTGAAACCAGGGCCGTGTGCATGCCAGGTAAGCGCTCTTTTCTATACTCCCAACCTTCCCCTACTCTTCCACTCACTGCCTCTTCTTTCCTTTCCTCTCCTCTTTCTCCTTCTCTGGTTGAAAGTCGGTTTCTTAAATTACCCAGGTAATTCTTGAACCTGTGATCCTCTTGCCTCAGCCTCTCATAGCTGGAATTACAGGCAGAAGCCACTGGTACTTTTTAGTATTTTTTTAACTTAAAAAATGATTGAGAATTTCAAAAATGCATATAAGGTGTTTTGAACAAATCCGTACCCACTCCTTCCCCTCCAACTCCTCCCATATCTCCCCATCACTTTTTCCTGACAACATCGTGTACTCTTTCTTTCCTTGTTTTTTTTTTTTTGGTGGGGGTCCTTTTTGCTACTCTAACATTCCACTCTATGAAGAGGTAACACTAAAATCTTTCAGGGATTAGATAAAAGCTCCCAAGTACTTTAGATATTTTTGGCCTTTGGAACAGAGTATGTTACCAAGAGGCCCAAGTACTTTTTGACTTTTAGCCAAGAAACTGGCTACTTTTCTTTGGGGTCTTTTTACCCTAACTGCTTAGTCAATTCCTACCTCCTATTCTTATCACACCATCCCCTGAAGAGGTTAACCAAATTTCCAATAGGGAATTGGGACACAGACTGCTCTGGCTTCTTCCTTGCTGAACAGGGATGCAAGGTGAGGCAATTGGAGTACCCCTTCAGTGGGTCTATATAAAAGACTCCCAAATTGCATAACTCTTAACTATAGGGAGAAAAGAGATTCCTTGACTGGTACCTAGGAGATGTGAAGGAGAAGTAAAGGCAAGCATAGTTAGCATTACAAGTTCTGGACAGGGAACCAGAAATAGGTTAGAATAGGGCAAATTTCAAATGTTCATATCAGAGTCTATTGGAATTTCTTGATGAGAGCTTCAAAAAACATTTCTCTACTGGGTTCGTCCTCATTTTTCTTTTGTCTGCCAAGGCTGGACTTGAGAGTCATGGATTTAGGATTTGTTTTCAGGAACTTTGATAGCTGTTGGAGTGGCTAGAATCAGTGTCACCTCCCCCACAAAACCTTATGGACGGGAGAGAAAATGAATTTAACAATCATTTTAGAACGATAGTGAGTTGTTTCCCTTAGCTACAGGTTGGCACTACAGTATTGCAGACCAAGATCTGAAGTCTTACATTTGAGCAGTGCTTTATGATTAGAGACAAAATCATCAGTGAAAAATAATTGTCTAAATAACATTTTATATGCACTTAAGCCTAATGTCTGTGAAGTGTAATCCCTTGAACTTTAAAGAAAAATACTGATCACTTTAATCTTTGGTTATACTTTCCTTTTGGGTGTTTAAGACCATACAATAACTGGTGTGTTTGTGAATATGTGCTTGGGGGGGGGGATGCATATGTACATATGTGTGGGAGTATATGTAATGGGCTTGGGAGGAGCCCCTGGCTCCTTTCTTTTACCAGTTCCAGCTATGTGAAGATAAGTCAAAGGTCCTGCTCAACCATGGCTGGCTTATTCTCTTTTAAGGTTCTAGTGTCAAACTAATGTTTGATTAGTTTTCCAGCTATGTGAAGATAAGTCAAAGGTCCTGCTCAACCATGGCTGGCTTATTCCCTTTTAAGGTTCTAGTGTCAAACTAATGTTTGATTAGTTTTCCTGGGGAACCAGTGATTCACTGAGCATACTTAAAGAGATGACTGGGGGATTGCTGAGGTGTATAAGTGATCTGAGGGTATGCACACTGGAAAGCCTTTACCCAGCACGGATCACACCTTCTCTTCCTAGCCTTCCCCAGATTATATACTTTAGTCATCTCCAAATCCAGGAGACCATTGTGATTAAGGCCAAATTACATACAGTTGGCTGGGAAGAGTGGCTGGATACTTCAGTGAGGGTCCAATGACCCTGCTTGCCCCTTCTTTAATGAGGGAGCACAACCATCAACAAGCCCAATTGTGACGATGTTTAGCACTCAGGCACAGCTGAAGTCGAGATGATGGTAGTTATTTCACACAGAAGGGACTGCTGTATAGCATCATCTTATTAAAAGGACATGGACTTTAGAAGGATTTGGTGCTAGGAGCAACCTAAGTGCCCCTCAACTGACAAGTGCTTACAAAAATGTGGTCTATTTACATAATGGAGTTCTATTCATCATTAACAAAGATGAAATAATGAAATCTGTGGTAGGTGGATGGATCTAGAAACTGGTATACTAAGTGAAGGAACTCAGACTCAGAAACACAAGAGGCATATGTTCTTCCTCATTTGTGGATCCTGGCACTAAATCCTTTTTAGTACTTTTAATAATACTATGTAATATTTATGAATTAATATGAGCTTACATCTTTATAATATTGAAGCCTTCCATCTAAGAAAAAGAGATATCTTTCCGTTTGCTTATGTAGAATTTTGTTTTAGCAATTCTAAAATTATATTTTTACACTTTCTTCTTAGGATGATTGCACAGCATTTTTAAGTTCTCTATTGCTGTTGTAAATGATGTTCTGTGCAGGGCCGGTCTGTGTTTACATAGATGCTCTCTTTTCTTTTTCTGGTTTTGAGGGATAATGTCTCCCTTTGTAGCTCTGGTTGGCCTTGAACTCACGGTGTATTGGGAGTAGAAACATGAGCCATTATGTCTAACTAAATGCCATTTAAAATTGATAGACTTAAATATTCACATAGCACTCAATTTGTTTATTAGAGCACATAATTCAATTGTTTACATTAACAGACATGTGCAAACTCTAATATAATCCATTTGAAAACATTTTTGTCATTTCAAGAAAACCCATAACTTCCAGCTACTAACTTCTAAACCTCAACTCTCCCAAAGCAACAATTAACCTGCTTTCTTGCCCTTACAAATTCCCTATTTTAGATGTCCTTATAATGAATGGAATTCCATAAAATTCTTCCTCGTTTTGACTTTTACTAAGCATGGTTGTTGGGGGGGTGTGCTTTTTGTTTGTTTGTTTGGTTTGTATTTTTTGGTCTTTTTAGACAGGATGTCCTTGTAGCCCCAGCTGTCCTGAAACTCACTATGTAGACCAGGCTGGCCTTGAACTCACAGAGATCTGCCTGCCTCTGCCTCCGAAGTGCTGGGATTGAAGGCATGTGCTACTATGCCCGGCTGTTAAGTATGCTTTTAAGAGTTCATTAATGCTTCCAGGTTTACTAAGATTTCAATAGTTTGTTGGAAAATGCTGTTTGATTTTATGGAGCACAGTTTGCTTATTTTCTATGCAGGGATGAACGTTTGTTGGATCCCAAATTTGGGATCTTTACATCATGTTGCTTAAACACTGTGCATAATTGTGTGAACATGTTTTTAACTCTCTTGGACTTTTGTATATATTTTTAAAACCTATGTTAAGACCTTTCATCTATTTTCAAATTAGGTAACTTGTTTTTATTATTGTGCTGTATTATCTGTATACTCTAGAAAAAAATATTTTATCAAATACATAATTTGCAAGTGTCTCC
>NW_008352659.1:0-2080 GCF_000622305.1 Nannospalax galili | reverse complement strand
ATGTAGACCAGGCTGGCCTTGAACTCACAGAGATCTGCCTGCCTCTGCCTCTGGAGTGCTGGGATTGAAGGCATGTGCTACCGTGCCCGGCTGTTAAGTATGCTTTTATAGAGTTCATTAATGCTTCCAGGTTTACTAAGATTTCAATAGTTTGTGGGAAAATGCTGTTTGATTTTATGGAGCACAGTTTGCTTATCTATCTATCCAGGGATGAACGTTTGTTGGATCCCAAATTTGGGATCTTTACATTATGTTGCTTAAACACTGTGCATAACTGTGTGAACATGTTTTTAACTCTCTTGGACTTTTGTAAATATTTTTAAAACCTATGTTAAGACCTTTCATCTATTTTCAAATTAGGTAACTTGTTTTTATTATTGTGCTGTATTATCTGTATACTCTAGAAAAAAATATTTTATCAAATACATAATTTGCAAGTGTCTCCTCCAGTGACTTTTCACTTTCTTCATGATGTTCTTGGAACTATGTGTATTTTTCACTTTGTTGAAAGTTCCACTTACGTATCTTCTATTTTCTATTGTGTATGTATCTATTATTATCTATTATGGTCATGAAATGCATCATGTACTTTATGAACATGTCATGTATTAAGATGTTCCTTACACACTCCTTTATTCTGCAGCCGCCCTTCATGACTGTTCGCCACACAGTCAAACAAGCATGAGTTCTCTACTCTGGTGCACTGTTCTGTCAATCTTGAGAAGGTTCAAGTTTTTTGTATTCACATTTAGTTTTGGTGTGTTTATGTTTCTTAATAGTGAGGATTTTTTACTATTTCTCCAAAAGGAAAACCATTAACAGTGTAGGCTGAATATACTATTAATTTCATTCATAAAATATAAGAGAAAATATATTTTTCCTAACAATATTTTTATTCTATCATATATTTTGTGATACATGATTATAAGTAATATATGATATTAACAGGTAATATTAAGAAGTATGTCAACATTTTTTGACTTGTTAACTTAGCATAATGTTTTTAATGTTAGGTTTAGATTTACTTATTTATGCCTTTACTTTGTCATGTAAATAGTGCACAATAATGCAGTTTCAATTTTTTATTTTTATTTTATGTGTACGAGTGTATTGCTTGTGTGTATGTGAGTGCATCCATGTCATGCAATGCTGCGGAGGTCAGAAGAGGACTTTGGATTCCCCTGGAACTGCAGTTAAGGATGGCTCGTAGCTGCCATGTGTGTGCTGGGAATCGAACACGGGTCCTTTGCAAGAGCAGTCAGTGCTCTTAACCACTGAGCCATCTCTCCAGCCCCATAATGCATTGTTTCTTACGCAGACTGTAACATTTGTGACTCTTCACACAATTGTATTTAAACTCATCACATTCTTTGCTGCTTTACTGACTTCCTTCATTGCCTTTTCTTTTGCTGCCAGATTCTTGCATCTCTGTTCTCACAAGGCACTCATTATATTATCACCGTTGGTTTGACAGCAACCTAGATGTAAGCAGTAACATATTTTCCCTATAATGTTCCTAGCAGCATCTCTTGCCCACCAAAACTTTTCTCCTTTTCACAGTCATGTATCTCATCATGCTAGTCAGTCAGCAAAGCCATCACATGCTCCCATCACAAGCCAGCTGGAAGCCCTTACTTATTTCTAAAATTTAATTGATTTATGCTTATTTTTAAATATATGAATATGTTGCCTGCATGTATGTAAGTGCACCTGTGTTGTGTAATGACCACAGAGGTCAGAAAAGGGCACTGGGTCCTCTGGAACTGGAGTTATGGGGGTTGTTAACTGCTGTGTGGGTACTAGTATTTGAACCTGGGTTTTCTGCAAGATCATCCAGTGATCTACACATGCACACACACGTAATATATGAATATGTTGCCTGCATGTATGTAAGTGCACCTGTGTTGTGTAACATCCACAGAGGTCAGAAAAGGGCACCGGGTCCTCTGGAACTGGAGTTATGGGAGTTATTAACTGCTGCATGGGTACTAGTATTTGAACCTGGGTTTTCTGCAAGATCATCCAGTAATCTACACACACACAAACACACACACACACACACACACACACACACACACAC
>NW_008352658.1:573458-573770 GCF_000622305.1 Nannospalax galili | reverse complement strand
GAGGTCAAACTATCACTTTTTGCAGATGATACAATACTATACCTAAGAGATCGTAAAGTTCCACCAGAAAACTCTTAGAACTGACCAACATTTTTGGTATAGTGGCAGATTATAAAATCAATCTAAAAAATCAGTACCCTTTCTATATATGAATAACAAGCAATTGGAGAGAGAATACAGGGAAATGTTCCTATTCACAATTACTGACCAGACACCAAAGATCTCTACAATGAAAATTTTAGATCGTTAAAGAAAGAGATTGAAGAAGACACCAGAAGATGGAAGGACCTCCAAGTTTGTGGATTGGAAGAA
>NW_008352658.1:571762-573356 GCF_000622305.1 Nannospalax galili | reverse complement strand
GAATTCATATGGAAGCACAAAAGACCCTGGATAGCCAAAACAACTCTGAGCACAAAGAGCAATGCAGGGGGGATTACTATACCAGGTCTCAAAGTATACTAAAGAGGTATAGTTATAAAAACAGTGTGGTATTGGCAGAAAAATAAACACATAGATCAATGGAACATCATTGAAGACCCAAACACAAGTACACCAAATTTGAGCCACCTGATATTTGACAAAGATGCCAACAGTACACAATGGAGGAAAGACAGCATCTTCAATAAATTGTAGGCAAAACTGGATCTTTACTTGTAGAAGAATGAAAGTAGAGCCATATCTTTCACCTTGAACAAAAGTCAACTCTAAAGGATCAAAGACCTCAATGTGAAACTGGAAACCCTGAAACTATTAGAAGAATATATTGGCAGTAACTTACCAGATATAGGTGTGGGAAAGGATTTCCTAAATCAGAGAAAAGTTGCCCAGGATTTAAGGTTAGAAATCAACAAGTGGGACCTCATTAAACTAAAAAGCTTCTGTACAGCAAAAAAAACAATAAAAAAAAAAAAATGAGTAGAAAACACAGAGTATCTTTTTGAGGCAGGGGCTCCCTGTAGCCCCAGCTGGCTTGGAACTTGCTATATAGACCAGGCTGGCCTCAAACAACAAAGAATCAAGAAAACAAGTGACCCAATTAAAAGATGGGCTAAAGATCTAAACAGAGAGTTCACAAAGGAAGAAATAAAGATGGCTAAGAAACATCTCAAAAAGTGTTCAACATCATTAGTAATTAGGGAAATGCAAATTAAAACCACCCTAAGGTTTCACCTTACCCCAATCAGACTGGCTAGGATCAAGAGAATAAATGATACAAATGCTGGTGAGGATGTTGACAAAGGGGAACACTCATTCACTGCTGATGAGATTGCAAGCTCATGCAGCCCCTATGGAAAACAGTGTGCAGAACTCTTAAATAATTAAAATAACCTTATCTGTCCTGAATAGCTTTAGTGTCAACTTGATACATCTGGGTTGAGGGAGCCTCAATTGGGGAATTGCCTCCATTGCACTGGCCTGTGGCCATGTCTGTGGGACATCTTGATTGTTGGGTCATGTAGGAAGGCCCATCCCACTGTGGGTGGTGCCACCCCTGGACAGGTGGGCCTGTGTTGCAAAAGAAACCAGGCTGAGTAGGGGCCAGGGGAGCAAGCCAGTAAGCAGCATTCCTCCATGGCCTGTGCTCCAGCTCCTGCCTCCAGATTCCTGGCTTGAGTTCTGACCTTGGGCTCCCTGATGAACTGTTACCCGGGAAATGTAAGGCATCTTTCCTCCCCAAGCTGTTACTGGTCAGAGTATTTTGTCACAGCAGTTGAGAAACAAACCAGGACAGAAATTGGTACCAGGAGTGGGGTATAGCTGCAACAGACCTGACCTTGGTGTTTTTAGGAGGATTGTGGAAGCGTTCAGAAATTTGGGCTGGAAAATCATTGAGTGCTTAGAGTTTGTTGCTGTGGAGGTTGAAACATTTATGCTGAAAGAGTTGTGAACAATGGTGGCCTGGCTTGTGAAGCTTCAAAGGGAAGCAGAGCCTATCAGGGCCATTTGTGTCATA
>NW_008352658.1:568016-571708 GCF_000622305.1 Nannospalax galili | reverse complement strand
CTACGAACCATCCTTAACTCCAGTTCCAGGGAAATCCAAAGCCCTCTTCTGACCTCTGTGGCATTGCACGACACGGGTGCACTCACATACAGGCAGGCACTACACTCATACACATAAAATAAAAATAATAAACAAAATATTTTTAAAAAAGAAGAGACCAGAACCTGAAGTAAAACCTTTGCTTTACTGGGACAATTGATGCTGGGTAGCTGGGGCTGAAAAATCAGCTGTAAGTGGCAAGAGACCAGCATCACTGTGGTGAAATCTTCTGGGAAGTATTTCCTCAGGATCCACACACAAAAGCTGTGGTTGAGAGAGGGCCCGAGCCTCCATCTCTAGCTGAAAGCAGGACTTGGTAATGTGCAAGAGTCTCCTGCAGGTTTCTGGTGTTTAAAGTGTGAAGGGGTCACAGAGAGCAGCTGAGGCTTAGCACTCTGAGAGGCCAAGAAAGGACATAGATGAAAGTGCAGCTTCAGTTGCATGAAGACCCCAGGATTGAAGGGGTCATGGAGAGAATCTCAGGCTTTGCACCCCAAGAGGCAAGAAGAGGCCATTGGTGAAGGTGTACCTCAGTTTCAGTGGAGACCCCAGCTTTTTGGAGATACCAGGACCCATGGGACACCACCAAGGACAGCATCAGGTACAGAATAGAGTTAGCATGGGTCTGTGAGACGACCTGTGTGTGCTGTGGACAGCAGAATCAGAGAAGTGGAGCTGCCAAAACCCTTTGGAGCCAGAAGATCATGAGTGAATCTGAGATGTCCAGCCTTGAGGTACTTTGCTGGACTTTGGTATTTCTTAGGTGTGCCCAATTCTTCCTTTTTAAATAAGACAGTATTTGTTTTGTATTTACAGAAGCCCACAGTTAAGAGAATTTGAAAGAGACCATGGACTTTTAAGTGTTCAGATTTTTTAAGAACTGTGAGGCTTTTAAGCTTGTACTGTCTTATGTTGTGATATTAACATCATATCTTGGGGACAAGAATTTGAAAGGTTCTGGTTTAATAGTGATGTGTTTGTGTGTCAAGTTGTGCTGGATAGCTTTAGTGTCAATTTGACATACCTGGGTTGAGGGAGCCTCAGTTGGGGAATTTCTTCCATTGCGCTGGCCTGTGGCCATGTCTGTGGGGCATCTTCTTGATTGGTGAATGATGTGGGAGGGACCAGCCCACTGTGGGTGGTGACACCCCCGGGCAGGTGAGCCTGTGTTGCATAAGAAAGCAGGCTGAGCAGAGGCCAGGGGAGAAAGCCAGTAAGCAGCATTCCTTCATGGCTTGTGCTCCAGCTCCTGCCTACAGGTTCCTGGCCTGAGTTCCGACCTTGGGCTTCCTGATAAACTGTGACCTGGGAAATGTAAGTCAAATAAACCATTTCCTCTCCAAGTTGGTACTAGTTAGGGTATTTGTTACAGCAATTGAGAAACAAACTAGAACATTACCATATGATCCAGTTATACCACTCCTTGGCATATACCCAAAGGACTATCCAATTGCAGAGACACTTGTACATCCATTTTTGTTGCTGCTCTTTTCACAATAGCTAAGAGACAGAAGCAACCTAAGTGTCCCTCAACTGATGAGTGGATAATGAAAATGTGGTGTATTTACACAATGGAGTTCTACTCAGCAATAAAAAAAGATGAAATCATGAAATTTGCAGGTAAATGGATGGCTCTAGAAACTGTTAAACTAAGTTAAGTAACACAGACTCAGAAAAAGAAAAGATGTATGTTCTCCCTCATATGTGGATCCTAGCACCAAATCCTTCTATAGTCTATGTTCTTTTAATAAGATGACACAGAACAGCAGTCACTTCTATGTGAAATAACTACCATCATCATGACTTCAGCTGTGCCTGCTTGCTAAACATCATCACAATTGGGCTTGGTAACTGTTGTGCTCCTTCTTTAAAGAGGGGCAAGCAGGGTCAGTGGACCATCACCAGAGTACCAAGCCACTCTTCCCAGACAAATGTATGTAATTTGGCCTTTGGCCCTAATCACATATGGTCTCCTGGATTTTGGGAGGACTAAAGTATACCATCTGGGGAAGGCTAGGAAGAGAAGGCTTGATCCATGCTGGATAAATGCTTTCAGTGTGCATACACCCAAGTCACTCATACAACTCAGCAACCCTTCAGTCATCTCTGTAACTAAGATCAGTAAATTCATTTGTTCCCCAAGAAAACTTTAATCAAACATTGGTTTGACACTGGAACCTTAAGAGGGGATAAGCATTGCTTAGTATCCCCAGGTAAAGAATATTCACAACAGATGGAAAATTTATTTGTTAATGTTATTGTGTCTCATAATTATTGAAAAAGAAAATAAGAATGTAAAAGATGTTTAAAAGACATGGGAATGGAGATATTTTCCAAAACAGACAAAAAATGAAAAAGCCTAAGCAAGAGAAGAAGGTCTCTGTAGGTTTGCTGTGATATATAAAGGATGAGACAAAAATAATATACACATAATCTTAAAATTTCTAAGGTCATAGTTTCGTCAACTAGTTTAAGGAACAAAATATAAGTCTAATCAAGGGTTATCTGAGAATTCTTTGTTTTTGCCCAAACTTTGTCTGTACAGCTCATGGCAATTAAAAGTGCCAGACTGGTGAAACTAACCTTCTTGGATGTTTAACGGCCATACTTTGAGGCCTATACTAATCTGGTCAGAGAGACTTAAAGGACAGGTTTTGCCCCTTGCCCTCCAAGGTCAACTAAGTTCCAGGGGACTATGGAGCAGCTCTCAAAATGTCCTGTAACTATGGTGAGTCACCTGTCCTCCTGCTCAGGGAGACCATCATGACCCCACCAGATGAACTTGAACCAGTGTCCAGTCTACAAAGAAGAAGGTCAACTCAGAGGAATCATTTCCTCCATGCTTCCAAGTGAAGCCAGCCAGGGTCAAGCAGGACCTTTGACTTACCTTCACATAGATGGAACTGGTAAAAGAAAGGTGTCAGGGGCCCCTCCCAAGGCCATGTGACCCCTGAAGAACAGACCCTCCAAAGACTTGAAGAGTAAAAATAAATTGGTTTAGTGTCCAGTCTATAAAGAGGAGGATCAACACAGAGGAATCATTTCCTCCATGCTTCCAAGCAAAGCCAACCATGGTCAAGCAGGACCTTTGACTTATCTTCACATAGGCTTCATAGGCAGAACTGGTAAAAGAAAGGAGCCAAGGGCTCTTCCCAAGCCCATGCGACCCCTGAGGAACAGATCCTCAAATGACCTTACGAGTAAAAATAAAGCAGATTATCTGGTCCAACTGTATGGCCTTAAACACCTAAAACGAAAGTATAACCAAAGATTAAATGGGCCAACATAATTTCATAAGAGTCCATATGTATAGCTAAAGGCTATATAGGAAGCAACAATGCCAGACAAGCGATACGTTCTTTTGAGTTGTTGGCCAGGGTGGCCAAAGGGACTCCCAGATAGTAACCCAGCATAGAACTGGGATAATGAACAGTAGACCCCAATCTTATCCAAAGGAATATTGACAACTGATTACTGCTAGATAAGGAACAGCTGACCCTCCTAAAACAAAGACCTCTAGATAGGCTGACTATATTCACCAGAAGGGCAAGTAGTCAGGAATGGCTAGGGGTGCCAACAACACAGCAGACAGTAGCAGGTATATCAGATAAAACGGCTCTAGTGGGGTGATGCTATGGGAGGGTGCCACCTGG
>NW_008352658.1:566607-567656 GCF_000622305.1 Nannospalax galili | reverse complement strand
AGAGAGAGAGAGAGAGAGAGAGAGAGAGAGAGAGAGACCCAGTGTCCATCTGTTCTGCATGTGGGCATACATATACTCCCACACATATGTACATATGCATCCCCCCCCCCAAGCACATATTCACAAACATTGGGCAAACCGTATGGTCTTAAACACCCAAAAGGAAAGTATAACCAAAGATTAAAGCACGTTAAAGATCAGTATGTTTCTTTAAGGGTTCAAGCGATTACACTTTACAGGCAGTAGGCTTAAGTCCATGTAAAATGTTATTTAGACAATTATTTCTCACTGATGATTTTGTTCCTAAGCAGAAAGTGCTGCTCAGATGTAAGAATTCAAATCTTGGTCTCCAATACTATAGTGCCCACCTGTAGCTAAGGGGGACAACCCACTATTGTTCTAAAATCATGGC
Source organism: Nannospalax galili (assembly GCF_000622305.1). Lineage (NCBI taxonomy): Eukaryota > Metazoa > Chordata > Mammalia > Rodentia > Spalacidae > Nannospalax > Nannospalax galili. Next base: position 567,244 of record NW_008352658.1, on the reverse strand, counting down.
CAAATTTGTTTTCTTCCCCTATCTAGAAGCCTTTGAGAGGGAGTGGACACTGATTCTAGCAACTACAACCACTATCAAAGTGCCTGAAAACAAAGCCCAAGTCCATCACTTTTAAGTCCAGCCTTGGCAGACAAAAGAAAAATGAGGAGGAACCCAAAAGAGGGATGCTTTTGGAAGCTCTTGTCAAGAAATCCCAGTGGACTTTAATATGAACATTTGTAATTTTCCCTGTTCTGACTTTTTGCTGATTCCCTATCTAGAGCTTGTAATGCTGATTACTCTTGCCTTTACTTGTCCTTCACATCACTTATTCACCAGTCAAGGGCTTTTTCTTCTCCCTACAGACAAGAGGTATGCAATTTAGGAGTCTTTTAGATAGACCCACTGAAAGGGTACCCCAATTGCCTCACCCTGCATCCCTGTTCAACATGGAAGAAGCCAGAGAAGTCTTCATCTCAATTCCTGTGCTGGATAGCTTTAGTGTCAACTTGACACACCTGGGTTGAGGAAGCTTCAGTTGAGGAATTTCCTCTATTGGACTGGCCTGTGGCCATGTCTGAGGGGCATTTTCTTGATGAGTGATGTGGGAGGGCCCAGCCCACTGTGGGTGGTGCCACCCCTGGGCAGGTGGGCCTGT
>NW_008352658.1:566048-566504 GCF_000622305.1 Nannospalax galili | reverse complement strand
CAGGATATGTAAGCTAAATAAACCCTTTCCTCCCCAAGTTGGTAATGGTCAAAGTGTTTTGTAGCAGCAATGAAGAAACAAACTAGGACAATTCCCTATTGGCAATTTGGGTAACCGCTTCAGAGGATGGTGTGATAAGAATAGGAGGTAGGAATTGGCTAGGCAGTTGGGATAAAAATGATCCCAAAGAAAAATAGACAATTTCTTGGCTAAAAGTCAAAATGTCCTTGGGCCTCTTAGCAATATACTATGCTCCAAAGGCCGAAAATGTCAAAAGTATTTGGGAGCTCTTATCTAATCCCTAAAAGATTTTAGGGTTACCTCTTCAGAGGGGGGAAATGTTAGAGTCATAAAAAAGTCCTGTTAGAAAGAAGAACAAAGGAAGGTAGGAAGGAAGGAAGGAAGGAAGGAAGGAAGGAAGGAAGGAAGGAAGGATGGAAGGAAGGAAGGAAGGAA
>NW_008352658.1:565339-565985 GCF_000622305.1 Nannospalax galili | reverse complement strand
GAGGGAGTAATCAAAACACCTTATATGCATGTACGAAATTCTCAATAAAGTTTTTTTAAAACATTAAAACATAAAGAATGCAGCTAAGGTCAATGGCTAGTTGAGAGAAGGGCCTGACTAAACTCAGAACAAAGAATCTTGGCCTTTATTCAAACCTATTTTAGTTTGTGTGCTGGATAGCTTTAGTTGTTTACTTGACACACTTAGGTAGAGGGAGCCTCAACTGAGGAATTTCCTCCATTGGACTGGCCTGTAGCCATTTCTGTGGGGTATTTTCTTGCTTATTGAGTGGTGTGGGAGGGTCCAGCCCACTGTGGGTGATTCCACCACTGGTCAGGTTGTTTTATGTTATATAAGAAAGCAAGTTGAGCAGGGGCCAGGGGAGTAAGCCAGTAAGCAGTGTTCCTCCATGGTCTGTGCTTCATCCTCTGCCTCCAGGTTCCTGCCCTGAGTTTGTACCTTGGGCTCCCCCAGTGATGAACTGTGACCTGGGAGATGTAAGCCAAATAACGCCTTTCTCCCCCTCCTCAAAAAAAAATATTATGCATGCTAAAATGAATGATGTGATATGTAGCAGAACCCAAATTATTCCATATTATCTGGGTTCAATACATTCTTACATATTATATAGAATTTTTTAAAGTTC
>NW_008352658.1:563488-564904 GCF_000622305.1 Nannospalax galili | reverse complement strand
AAACTTTCCTTTGAGTTGTTGGCCAGGGTAGTCCAAGAGGCTCCCAAAATTACACAGGCTATTGTTACAGCCCTTGATTGCCTCCCAGAACTTAAAGGTAAGACCTTATTGCTGAAGACAAAACATATTTCAGACACAGCATTTAGAATAATGGAGCTGGAACTGACCTGGAAGTCACTTCCCATGAGGGTAATCTCTCATAGCTTTGGAGAGCACTATGCAAGCTGCTAAGGGAGAGCATCAGTTGGTGGAACAACACTAGTTTCAAGACCAAATAATCACATCAATGACTGGCACAGCATATGACATCGATGCAGTAGTGGTACTTCTATCTTGGAGGCAATCAACAACTACCTAATTGGACTGAGAACTCACTCAATGGGAGGAAATTCATGTGTGACACTGTGAACATACCCAAATATACATGGCTGAAGAGGTCATAGATCTTACAGAAAACCCCAAAATTGTCACATCCTTAGACAAATGTAATTTCTTATTTTGTGCAAAAAATGTATCTTTATATTTACAGACAAATATCCCAGTTACCACTCATCAAAAAAGCTTCTTTTGTACCAGATGGAGACTATGACGGAGTACCACAACTGGTCATACACAGACATTTTCTGTGAATTGCCCAAGTCTTAGTGGCATACCTACAATGCAACTTCTACACCTAAGGCTCACCAAACATAGAATAAGGGGTAAAGAGGACACTAATGACTAATGAATATCTCTATTCTCATTAATGAAGCTCCCTCATGCGACAGAGGGCCAGGAACACAAAACGTCACAAATGGCCATAGTGTAGAGATTAAGAGTCTGCAGAATGCTTGTTCTTAGACAGGACTCTTATATTAAACTTCACCCACCCAGGGCTCAGGGACCATCATGGAAGAGGGGGCAGAAAGATTACAAGAGCCAGGGAGGAGGTGCATGACCACATGGAAACAGAATCCTACAAGCTTCTGGGATCCTGCCCATATGAACCTACAGCAATGGTGTCTGCCTGCACAAGACCCATGCAAACTGAAGCAGACAAAAACCCAGCATAGAACTGGGGAAATGGACTGCAGACCACAATCTTAGCTGAAAAAATATTGGCAACTGATTACTGCTAGGTGAGGAAGAGCTGATCTTCCTAAAATGAGGAACTCTAGATAGGCTGACTAGACAGCAGTAGATGAACTTGCACTGAGGAAAGTCTGAGAACACTGACTTGACACAATAGGCCTTAACACAAATGACAGAATGTATAAATTCCAGTTTGGGGTGGGGGGTGGGCTACAGGAAGGTGATTAAGATTGATTGATGTGTTCTGTATGAAATACACAAGAATTCAATAAAACATTTTTTTAAAAGAGTAGAAATAAATTAAATAAAATGTCATACTTAAAAAATAAAGACTGAAGCCGGGCG
>NW_008352658.1:561818-563320 GCF_000622305.1 Nannospalax galili | reverse complement strand
TAAAGACTGAAGATTCTAAGACTGCGATTGGGAGCACAGAGCAATCCTGCAACAGAGTAGAACGCCTAAAGAATTTGAACCATTGTTCAAATATATGTACGGAACAGCAGTCCCCTTATCAGTGACTTCACTTTCTGTGCTCCATGAGCTCAGTTTCCCACACCCAAGAACAGCCAAAATATTAGATAGAAAGTCTCTGTAAATGAATAATTTGTGTATTTTTAACTATCTTTCCAAGTAGCAGAATGAAATTTCCTACCGCCACTTTCATCCAGCCCAGAAGCCATCACTGCTTTGTGTGTGACATCTGCACACTGAACACACTGCCCCACCCCCTCAGCAATTAGGATAAATGGACTTGGTGTTATCCAGTCTCCAGAACCCTCCGGGTATCATTGACCATATCCTCAGTGAATAAAAGAAGACTATCAGGTGCTCTCTATGGAGTGTGGTCCATATAAGAAATCTTCCTTCCTCAGAGACTCTTTTGAAAATCATCTCAGAAAATGGTTTCAATTCACAGATGAGAAATTGATCATTTAATTTCAAGTGCATGAAAATAATTATGTACTTATTGTACATTGATATGTTTCAGACAATCATAGTTCAGAGCTCTCATGATAAAGCAATGTGTGTGCACCTCTCTTATTCATAATGGCCGGTGCTGGGAATCAAACCCGGGTCCTCTGCAAGAGCAGTCAGTACTCTTAACCATTGAGCCATCTCTCCAGCCCTGGCACTTACTATTAAAACACCTTTGCTGTTGTCATTGTGAGTCTGTCAAAACGACAGTAGTTTATGTTATTTTACTAGACTACGTAGCAGACTAAATGTTTTTATCATCATAAATTTTTTCATGTGGTTTGTTTAAAGTCTTGAGGAAAAGTATTATTTTTGTCCTCCTGTAAACTTGAATGACAGTTATTATCTATAGTATTTTCTTATTAGTCATTTGGTACCTTTCATTCATTTGCTCCGCAAATATCTGAAGCTTTCACTATGGCCTGGGTACTGCACTGAACACCATTTATTAATAAGTGCTGGTTGTGTTTTCATGGCTATCAATTGATGGCAGAGTCTAACTCTCAACAAAATTTTAAATTTTATCAGAGCAGTGAAAAATGTACCATGTAACTCTTTAAATTTTTTATTTTTACCTTTTTTTTTTAATTTTTTGGGCATAGGTGAGTAGGTGAGTGTGTGGAAGTCAGAGGATAACTATAAAGAGTCAATTCTTTCCTTCCACCATGTGGGCTTTGGGGATTGAACTCAGGTCATCAGGGTTGGCAGCAAGCACCCTTACCCATAAGCCATCACACCAGCTCAATACTATGTAATTTTATTATGATTTCATGTATCTAACAATTTTAAATTATCATATCAAAAAGAGAAACATATATGTATAACTATGTATTTTGTACTTTATTATAATTTGACATGGATGTGTACACATATAAGATAAACAAATATTTAAAATAAATAAAATATAATTATATATCTAA
>NW_008352658.1:554839-561780 GCF_000622305.1 Nannospalax galili | reverse complement strand
TAAAATATAATTTGATATATCTAACACCTATCCATATAGTCTCTTTTAAGTATGGTATAACACTGGGAATCAAATTGCTTTGTTTCAAATTCTGGCTCCACAACTCACTACCACTACAACCTCAGGCAAGTTATTTGACTTGAACCTAATTTTTTAATCTGCCAAATTAGAACAAGAAAGTACGTGTATAACAGGATTATAATGAATGTTGGTGTATGACACAGTGCTTAGAATGTAATTGGTTTTAATGTGTCCATTCTTAGCAAAGTAAGAAGGCTGTTATAAGAAGTTCTTAGGTTAACGTAAGTGTTTGCATTCAGAATATTATAAAAATCAAGGAGTCCTTGATAAATCCAGTGATAAATGGGAATTTGAGGGAAAAATAATTGATGAGCCATTTAGCCTTTTTGAGACATTTTCTTACATGGAATTTGTTTTCTTGTGTATAATTTTTTAAATAATCAAATGTTTTCTCTGGAATCCACTCAATCATCAGTATTCTTTGAGGTTTTCACTGCAGGAGAGCACTCACTGGTTACAGCAGTTCAGAATCACCAGCCTTCACAGTGCGAGAGGTGTGGGAACTACGCCTACTGCTTTAACCACCTGTTTCTTTTGAGCAATCATTGCCTACCTCAACTAGGTAAAAGGAGGTATCAAAAAATGACAAGATACTGTTTACTACTAAAGATAGCATACTAAACTCCTGGAAAAGAAGTAAGCCATCTTTGAAGAATGCAATGCAACATTTTCATCATAGTGGCTCAGGAAAAATTGCCCAATGTTTTCTCCATTTAAAAGCAAAACTGAAGAAGGGAGATACTGGCTGGCATCTGTTGGTGCCTCTTCTTTCATATCTACTCATAAATCACACCGTGTATTGCAATCTTTAACTTTATAATTGCTTAAGCCTTTTAAAATTTTACTGTAGAGAAGGAATTATATGTTGTAACAACCTATGGGCTGTAGGAGTTGTCCTCATGAAGTATATTTGAGTCATGCATGTAAAACAAATCTTGATTTCCTCTCAGATAGTAAAGGACACTCACAGTGCTGCTATCTGGATTTCATTCCGAATGCTTTGCTAGGCTTAATTGCAACAAATTCCATCATCCTTTCCAATTCGATTGTCTCTATCAAATATGTCTAAACTCTCATCTGTGCCTCGGAGGGAAACCTTGCACATTGGCCTCAATCTAATTATCAGCAGCCATTCATGAAGTACAGCATGTGTTGTGCAAATATTTTGACTGGTAATCTGCTGTGCCAGAAGCTTTAAAAATGGTCTTGCTTCACACATGTTTTGTCCCCTAAAAATATTGAAAGAGAATATGGGCTTGTCAAGAGAAGAAAAGAAAAAATAATTAGCTGTGGGTGGGTGAAGGAATGATGCTCATAATCAAAAGGAAATTTTGGATCATCACTTTCTACAGGAAAACAAAATGGCCAGAAGCCATGGGCATGTCACAACCCAACAAGCAAAGGAATGAAGAAAAAGACAAACGACAGGAAAGCCCAGTGATGATTTTTCTTCTCAGAATATATGTTAGCTGCTTTTCTTCAAAGTTACTGATAACAGCAAAAAATCCACTTCAGTGAGTCAAAGAAATGAAGTATTTTAGTTTAACCTTTTTTATTAATGGATGAAAGTCATAGAAATGGGGTTATGGTTGAGACATGTACTAAAATTTGATTTGGTCCAATTAAAATGTGGTTTACTAATCAATAAATAAGATATAATCTCTTACCAAACTCCTTGTAATCTATATGTATGAAAACTATAAATACAATAAAATTAAGAAAAACTGATATAGCAGTTCAAGCATAGTTAATCCCTCTCTGTCTCTCTTTCTTGCATACATACACACACACACACACACACACACACACAATGAGAGAGAGACACACATGGACTTTTGTCTGAGTTGAGAGGAGGTTAAGACCTATGTGGGATAAAATAAGTTGTTGATTTCTTTAAGGAACATGATTTTGATTTAGAAGGCCTTAGAGTTGGCAAAATATCTATCAGTGGGAAATGAATTTATCTAAATAAATTGACAAGTGAAATATTTTGGAAGTAATACATTGAGTACAAGATCATCTCAAAGTAAAAACATGTAATTAAATACTGGAATATAAATTTTAAATTCTACATCTACTATAATTTTTTATATCATTTCCTGACAAAACTCTACTACCAAGCTTCAAAAATGATGTGAAATTTGTCACTGTTCCTATAATGTGAGTTTGCCATTCACTCCCTTTCCAAATTCTTCAACCTATACAAAGTCTTTCAATGTAATCATGTTAATTATAAAAGTAAGCAATGCTAATAAATAACTATATTTATGCTATAAATAATTATATTTTATAAAAATATATTGCTGGGCATGGTGGCACTCACCTTTTAATCCCAGCACTTGAGATAGAGACCAGTCTGATGTCTAAATAGTGAGTTCCAGGTCAGCAAGTGCTACAGGGAGACCCCATCTCGAAAAAAAAAAAAAAAAATCTTGACTATTTAAAATAGAAGCGCATTATGGAAGAGGTAGAAAGAATTTGGTAGGATTAGAATCATGTGACAGACTGGAGTTAGAATCAGATATATAATATCATTGCTGACTTAATAAAGACAAATCCTTATTCCTTAACATAAAAAGGCCAGTGAATGGAAGTGAATTGTTGGAGTATTTTGAGTCACAATATTTATAATGGACACAAGCTATAACAAACTTATATCCAGTTGATAAATTTAGCAACAAATGAAAGAAGTTAAATACAATGGAAAGCCCTGGGTTGACACTCAGGAAACCTGGAATGGCTTCAAGGTTGTCACCACCTGGCTGAGTACCCTCCATCCCTAAGGACCGCGGCCCAACTCTTGGAATTGTTCCTTATTTACAAAAGGTTAATATTGAAATAAATTGTCGTAATTTCTCTTCTGAAATTCTTATTGTGTCCAAAATAAAGGTATTATTCAAACTCACAGAAGAGGACAACTTTAATTTTGGAAACTGTTGAAGTATTATATAGTACGGTAAAGCAGGTATTCCCTAAGATACCCCAGACCCTTGTAAAAGTTATACTACTTGAAAATGTACTTACTTATTTCTTCTCCACTGTGAGGACACTATTAAACACTATGACTAGGAAGGGAAGAAAATATAGATTTTACATTTGGAAAAGGTATTCCACTGACACGTATTGTTATGAAATAAGGACAGAATATACTAGATCAAATTGCTGATATTTTACTCTTTTTAACATAAAAAATGGCTATTTGGTATGGTACAGTGTAATATTTCAGTTAAGTCATTAACTAATATGTTATGGAACTTATCATGCAGATAGAATGGTATAGAAAGAGATTTACTGAAGATTATTTTGAAGTATAGTCAGATCCTTAAAAATAAAAAGCTGATTGAAAACAAACTCATTGAAATTTGAAAGAAAAAAGTTAAGGAAGAAAATTCATTTATTAATACAAAATTGTAGTAAGTTTCCACATTAGAAGTATGTTGTTTTAAGGCTGGGCCTGGTGGCATATACCTTTTTTCCCAGAACTCAGGAGGCAGAGGCAGGCAGATCTCTGTGAGTTCAAGGCCAGCCTGATCTACATAGTGAGTTCCAGGTCAGCTGGGGCTACAGGGAGACCCTATTGCAAAAAGACTCCCCCCCAAAAAAAGAAAGAAATATCCTGTGTTATACAGTTTAAGGAAGAAAATAATAATGAAAAAAATCACTCAAGACCCAGGTTTTGGAATATAGAACACTATTAAAATCTGAAACCAAGAAAATAAGTGACTAGATCCTCTTCTTACTCTGGGACTTGACATCTTTCTTTTTCAGCCCCAGAAGTGCTCTCTTTCTTTCAGTTCTAAGAAGAGTGTACAGTTTGCCTTCTGTCTCCAGTTCTCATCTTTGAGGTAAAAGCAATCTCAAGGTATAAAGACTAAGCAGCATGCAGACACCCTCCATTCATTAACAGCTAAAGGACCAAATTATTTCATCTACATGAGTATTTATCTCAGTGTTTGTGTTGGAGTGTTTATGAGGAACTGTTACTATCCATCAATTAGCTTAGAAGAATATTTTCCATAAACATGTTATACAAGAAATATATCAAATAGCCATTTTTGTATCTCAAAAATCATAAAATGTCAGCAATTTTCTACACAGTTTGGTCTAATATATTTTATTATTTCATAATGATATTATGCTGAAAGACCATATTTGCTAAATTTACTCTGATTTTCATTTTATCTTTCTTTTACATAATTTTATCTTTGATTTTTTTTTTTTTTTTTTTTTGGTCTTTTTGAGACCGGGTCTGCCTGTAGCCCTAGCTGGCCTGGAACTCACTCTGTAGGTCAGGCTGGCCTTGAACTCACAGAGATTTTCCTGCCCCTGCCTCCCAAGTGCTGGTATTAAAGGTGTGTACCACCTCACCTGGTAAAATATTTTATTATTTTTATTTTATCGTATGCATGTACTGCCTGAATGTAGGTAAGGGCACCTGTGTTGTGCAATGCCCAGGGAGGACAGAAGAGACTGTAGAAGCCCCTGGAACTGGAGTTACAGACAGTTGTTAGCTGCCATGTGGGTGCTGGAATTTGAACCCGGGTCTTCTGTGAGAACAACCAGTGTTCTTAACTGCTGAACCATCTCTCCAGCCCCTGATATTTCTTTTAAAGAGGGAGTCTCCCTGTAGCCTCAGCAGGCCTGGAACTCACTATGTAGACCAGGCTGACCTATAAATAACAGAGACCCACCTGCTTCTGCTCCCAAGTACTGGGATTAAAGGTGTCCACCACCACACCTGGCCCCATTTTATCGTTTTTAAAAAATTATACCATATTAATTTTTTTACCATATAAAAAGGTCAATCAAATCAATAAGAAAAGGCATCCTTGGCCCTCAACTAAAAATCACATCACAGATTTGTCAAAATCAGGCTGTTTTCTTTTGACATGGTCCACTGTCACTTCAAGCTTCTTCCTTTAGCTGGAATTCCAGTCTGCACCAGCACAGCAGCATCATTGCATAGTCACTGTGAGATCCAGTGTGGCAACTTTTGCATGAGATGCCCACAAAGGCTTGAATTTTGTTTATTGGAAACAAAACTTTAAACAATAAAATATGTATTTTCATAAGAGATATATTTTTAAAACTTTTTCTTTCATTGTTAAGAAAGCAAAAGGAACTTACAAGGAGAAAATCATACTAATTAGGAAAATGTCTAAAATCAAAAGGAAGAAAAAAGTAATGTTTGTGAATATTTTCTACATAGATACCTTTTTTCTTTCTTTTTTTTTTCCTCCTAAAGTAAAAACATTCATTAGTTGTGATGTTTACCCAGTATTTCAGACCTGTAGGCTTGCCTTAGATCAAAGGCCATTTTCCTAACTTTTTTATTTCTAAATTAAGAATTGCACACAGTTATGACAAAGTAGCAATATGGTTCTCTTATCTCAAAACTGAAGCAGCAGCATGCTATCTCCATCACCTGTCTCCCAGTGAACAGTAAGACCGCCAGCAGTGGAAAGGCTCAAAATAGTGTCTTTGGATTCTTTATTATCTTTTCTTTGTAGCAGTACATAAGTGTTCTTAGAAGAAAAGTGTTCTTGGAAGGAATCATTTCTATCTACTCTCTACCTCCTTATCATCCACGTATAATCGATTTTATCAAATGTGTTTCCTTTTCCCAATGGAATATAAACTGGAATAATGACCAACTTGTCTTAGGAAAGATACACTTGATTTTGAATTGGTTCTCTCATCAAATAATCTTTCAAATCATCCAACATCCAATCCAATCTCTTAACTGGTATCATAATCATATTATCAAGTTTTTTTTTCTATGGCCCATTTCTAAGACTCTGTAACAAAAGAAGAAAAAGAGAAGTAGAAAAATTAGAAAATAAACAATAAACATTAAGAAGAACCAAGTCTGGTAGAAAACAAGTGAATTTAAAGTGTTGGTTTTAAGATTCTTAGATCATTTTGAGCCTTTAGACTTGTTCTGAAAATGACACTTGATTTAGATTTAAACTCTAGAAATATCTGTGCCACATCCATAAACCATGGCTTCCTGATTCTTTACACTTTACACTGCCAGAAGTTATAGCTTGACTTCTACATATATAATAGTGGCTGCCCCTGGGCCCTGAAAGCCACATAAGTACTACATGCAGTACACGTCATCTCAGTAGAGTCAGTTGTTTTACCATTAAATTAGTCTCTATAATTTCATATCTTTATTATAAAAGTTTTTTCATAGCACTTCTTTAACATATATATAATTTATATATATTTAATATACTATATGTATAATTTTTTTATTTTGAGACAGGTTAGCCTTGGCTAACCTGGAACTCACAGAGATCCACTTGCCTCTGTCTCTCCGGTGCTGCAATTAAAATGTGTGTACCACTGAACCTGGCCTTATTATATATATATTTTTTTTTTTAATGACTCTTTTTCTTTTATCTTAGGTTGTTTTAGCCTTCATCTGATTTTCTTTTGTCTTTCCTTCCTGTAATATTGGCCACTTTATTTTTCATCTAACCTGGAACTCACAGAGATCCACTTGCCTCTGTCTCTCCGGTGCTGCAATTAAAATGTGTGTACCACTGAACCTGGCCTTATTATATATATATTTTTTTTTTTAATGACTCTTTTTCTTTTATCTTAGGTTGTTTTAGCCTTCATCTGATTTTCTTTTGTCTTTCCTTCCTGTAATATTGGCCACTTTATTTTTCATAAAACTTTACCATAGCAACTGATAGAAACAACTTTTGCTTGAAGAGCACAGTAATAGGTGGTGATTATTTAAATTCATTTATATATTTATATGTGTATATAAATACATAAAAGTCAAATGCTTTTATTCTTAAGAAGGGAAAATCATACAGATTTCATTTTATGCAACTTGCTTTCAT
>NW_008352658.1:517908-554450 GCF_000622305.1 Nannospalax galili | reverse complement strand
TGGCCTGGAACTCACTATGTAGACCAGGCTGGTCTCAGTCTCACAGAGATCCTCCTGTCTCTGCCTCCTGAGTGCTGGAATTAAAGGAGTGCACCACCACACCTGACCAAAATGCTAAACAATACTTTTTAAAAAATATTTATTTATTAACCACATACTTAGAAGAAGCATTTCATTACAACAGCATTGACATGTTCAATAACAATTTCCTGAGCTAAGGTGCATTTCTTTCAAAATTAGCTGTAAATTTTTAGGTTTACAGTTGAATTATTACAGTAGCCCTTAGTAATATTCAGATGTATAGAGATTAGAAACAATACTTTTAAATGACAGTTAAATAAAATGAGAAGGAAATGTGTTCACATAGAAAGATCATCAGAATTGGCAAATATTCAGGCAATTATAAACAATTATCTTTCATCTTTCAAAAGTAATAACATTATATTCTAGAAATTTTATAAGTGATAAATATTTGCCAATAGAATGAAGGGTGGAGGCAACAGCTGGAATGTGAATGATAGAGAGTGAACTCTAAGCACACGATGATAAAGAATTCAATTATTGCTTCTAAACCAACTGATATGTATTGATGCACAAAATAACTAAAAGTCAACAGAGAGATTAAAATTGGATTCTAAAAAGTGATAAATTGACTCAAAAGAAAGTAGAAGTGGAAGCAAGAGCCAGGCAGGAGCAGAAGTGGGAGCTGGACAGGAGCAGTTAGGACTCACAAAAACAAGTGACAAGACTGCAAATCAAATATAATCACAATAAATATCAATGAACTTTAATTTAAAATTTAATTAAAATGAAGAGATTGTCAGACTAGATAAAAAGGCAAGTCCAAATCTCTAAACTGCATACAAGAGCCTATATAATGACACACGTATATTAAAAGGAAAAGACTATTAAAAGTTGCACTTTGCAAATATTTAGCATAAAAATGATGATATGGCAATGTCAATCATAGGAAAAGTAGATTCTAACACAGAATTAACAGAGATGAAAGAGATTTTGTGGCAACTTCCTGTCTCTTCCTGTCTCTCTCTGGGTCTCTAGCTCTCTGTCTCAGGAAGTCCATACCCACACTTGAGCATTACTTCTCTTACTATTAACCTCCCATGATTATGTATGCTAAAAAAACAAAAACAAAAACAAAACTCTTCTTCATACACTCCTCCTTTGCTCATCCTTAAATGCTCAACCTGAGTAGTTCTCTAGAACAACCACATTGGCTTCTTGAGGCCACAGAAAGAGCTATGTCTCCTGCCCCATTGCTGCTCATATCGTTCCTAGAGACCACAAATGAACAGTTTCAAGCAATGTTGCCTCAAGAGCATCTTAAAGACAAAGCTGCCAGGAACTAGAGAGATGACTCAGTGATTAAAAGTACGGGCCACTCTTACATAGGACCTGAGTTCAGTTCCCAGCACCCGCATGGCAACTAACAACTGTCTATAACCCCAGTTCCAGGGTATTCAACACCTTCTTTTGACTTCCATGGGTATTGCATGACACAGGAGCACTTACATACATGTAGGCAATACACTCATACACATAAAAAATAATAATTATTTTTTTTAGAAGACAAGTCTGTTTATACCTACAAACTGTTAAAAGATTTTAAAATTCTCTTTAGAAAGACAAACGATGTCTAACTTCTTCGATGGAAAAGTGGGCTCCATTTCTAAATCTACCAGTAGTTGTAAACTTACTTTATGTTTTGGTTTTCCTCATTGTTTTTCTTTTAGGCTCTGTTGGTATAGAGTATGCTCATTAATTACAACCTCACACGGTTTTCCTTTTAATCTATTCCTGCACTGAATTCCTTTTTCAAATAGTAATTTTGCATTTTGACACATTCTCAATGTATAACCATCGGTATCTTTTTATTTACACCTCAAGTGATCTCACCCTTGAATTTAAATTAAAGATGACGAAGCTGACTATATTACAAGATCTAATGGCCCTTGATATTTGGACAGCAACACAAGAGGAACCTGTGCCATTATTAAAGTCTTGTATATACATACCTGACAAATGGTTTAAGGTGTCCTCCGTCCTCAATGATTTACGTAACCAAATTAAATTTCTGTCATATTTTCACTTAAGAGTTAATGATTTATTAGCATCGTAATTATCAGGTCCTCAGGATAAAAAGGTCCTCCATAACAAGCTGCTGTGTATTTTATGTGATTTGATGGGTCCAGCAATATCACCCTCTCTTCTAGATTCCTAAGGAAGGGTAACACTGTGATCTCTAAGATCAGGCCTTCTCATGCCCCCCTTAAATGAGACAGGTCAAAATTTTTGATGCCTAGATAGGATGGGCCACATCCCTATTCAGCAGTGAAAACATTATAGAAAATAAATCTTTGGCAGTCACCCCTTAGGACTAACAAATTTCTCAGTTGGAGAAATAAAGAAAAAGAAAGATGAAGAAACTTAGGAGACATAGAAAGAGAAACGTATCTGGCTGACATTTTTCTGCAGAGAATCAAGAATTCCAGCACAGTTATCAAAATTTGCTATGAAGGTTGTCTACATAGAGACAATATTCCTTTTATGTAGAGATAGTTCGAATAAGCATGTTGAAATAACAATAAACCATGTAAGGACTAAGCATATATAGCCTTTCTCAGAGGTAAACCTGCAACTTTCTGGAAATTTCACAAACAAAACAATAAATTTTTGCTTATAGTAATGGTATGTTAACTTCTCCCATGATTCTTATGAACTAGGATTTTACTTTTTCACTTCCAATCCTAATCAGTACACCTCAGGAACCACCCTATGATCTCATTTAAGTTCCTTAGTAACCCTTGGAGATGTAACTGCAGAAACCACAAAAATAACATATTTGGCTATTGTAAAGACTCAAGCTGAACTCTCGTTGGAGAAGCCTACAACCACACTTGGGGGGTATACTATCCTTTTCCATATAGTCGTTCCTTTAATCAATCCCCTAGTTCAAATCTATGTTATTTTCTTAATAAACTCCAACTCTGTGGGGGGCATTAATATTAAATTTTCTTCAGGGATAGCTAATAGCTTGAAATTAGAAGGCACTTAACATGTTAGATTCAAGATGAATCAAAACTTTGCCTAACTAAAGGGGAAAACAGAGATCTAAAGATACCATTGGGAAATTTAACTTTCTCTCTTAACAAATGATTTAACAATAGTCAAAAACTAGTTATGATAAGTAAGATTTAACATTATCAGTCAAATCAATCTAATCCTTATAGGATTTAAAACTCATCTAATACAATATGTGTGTCACTTTTTAATTTGCAAGAATTACACATGAAATGTCTCTGATAATGATGGCATTATTTGGAGGTAGTGGGAGGTGGCCTAGCTGAAGGAGGCAGGTGCCTGGGAGCATGTTCTTAGGGTTCTGTCACTCCTTTGCCCCCTTCTGAATTGCCCTTCTCTCTGCCTTGCATCCACTAAGAATTAGAATAGTCTCCACCATACACTCCTTCTATCAATGCATGGAGCCAAACAGCGGTGGACAGAACCTTCTGAAACTGTGACTCACAATAAAGCCTGCATTCATGTTGTTCCTGTCGGGTATTTGGTTACAGTTACAAGAAAAGTACCTGAAACAGAGGCAAATATAGTTTTAAATACATTTATTAAAAGAAAGAAATATTTAAATTTTATCATTCAAGTTCTCACTTTTAGAAAGCAAGAGAATGAAATAAACTTAGATAAGATGGAATAAAATCAATAGCAGAATTAAATAAATCAGAAAACAAGTAGCGAAAAACAATGAAGCCAAAATTCATTTTTAGGAGAGTTTATTGAAACTGATAGCAAGATTGGCCATGCAAAGGAATAGTTCAGCTTTCTGATATTACTTGAAAGAACAAATATCATTTGAACATGAAAAGAATAAGAAACAATTTACCAAAAATTCCATGCCAATAAATTTTACTACTTATATGACAAGGACAATTTTTCAAATATGAAATTTACTAACAAACAAATATGAAATCTATTGAATAGCTATGTTTAATAAAGAAATTGGATTTATAATTGAAAGTATCACAAAGAAAACTTAAAGCAAATTATTTCACTGGTAAATATTATCAAACACTTCAATAAAAAGATTATCAGTTTGCATGAGGTTTTATTTTAAAAAAAATAGAGAAGGAAAAGGTATTCTCTGTGTTGTTTTATAGTCCCAGAAAAACACTGATACTAAAATCTGATATTATTAAAAAAAAACATAAAAAAACCTTAATATTTATCACTAAAACAGTTGCAAAAACATAAACTACTAGCAGATTGAATTCACCAGCATATAAAATGAACAATACACATGATTGTGCTGCAACCGATCTTGATGATGCAGAATTTAACATTGAAAATATAGTAATGTACCACATTAATGGAATATGACCAACTCAAAAGATGTAGGAGAAACATTTGACAAAGTTCAACCTATGTGGTGAACCTTCACTCAGAGAGAGAGAGAGAGAAAGAAAGAGGAAAAGAGAGAGAAACAGAGAGAGAGAGAGAGAGAGAGAGAATAGAAAGTAAGTAGAAAGTCTTGGCATGGGAAAGAATGGTCGTTTTTAAATATATTTATACAAATTCACAGCTATATGATAACCGATATGATTAGTTAGCTTATTTTCTCTTAAATTTAGGAAGAAGGCAAGGTATCTATCTAACCACTTTGAATAAACATGCATTGAAAATCAGATGTCTTTAGGCAAGACAGGGAAACAAAAGGGAAAAAATGGAAAATTTAAAGTTAGTTTTCTTGGGGCTGGAGAGATGGCTCAGTAGTTAAGAGCACTGACTGCTCTTCTGGGGGAGCTGGGTTCAGTTCCCAGCACCCACATGGCAGCTCTCTGTTCTAGGGAATCCAATACCCGTATGCTGATCCCTGTGGGCACTGCACAACACAGGCGCACTTACAAACATGCAGACAAAACATTCAAACAGATAAAATAAGAATAAATAAATCAAAAAAAATTTAAAGTTTTCTTCAAAGATGCCTTTTTGTTTTACTTTGTTTTCATGTTCAGAAAACACAAAGTCCATCTACAAAAATCTCAAAGCTATGAAAACAAATTAAATTGGCAAGGTGACAAAAATATGACATCACTTAACTGTATATTTATATACTATTAGAAAACAATTAGAAAAGCTAAATTACAAAACATAAAGCATGTTCAAATAATTTTTCAAAAATGAAATGAATATGTTCTGTGTTAACAGATTAGAAATCTCAATATTTCTGAGGTGTCCACTGTCCAGGAATTTATCAAGTGAATACAACCTGAATAAAATTGGCAGAGGTAGGCGGATCTCTGTGAGTTCGAGGCTAGCCTGGTCTCCATAGTGAATCCAGGACAGCTGGGGCTACAGGAAGACCTGTTTCAAAAAAAAGACGAAAAAAAAATTTTTTGTGTATAGTAAAAAATGCCGAGCAGATTCTGAAGCTACTCTAGAAATGCAAAAGGGACAAGAAGAGCATCTGGAGTAATTAACATTTCTCATTTCAAGTCTAATTACAATACTAAAGCAATCAAGAATACTTAGCAGCCACTGTGGTAGCACACGTCTGTAATCTCAGCATCAGGGAGGTAGAGGCAGGAGGGTCAAGAGTTCAAGTCCATCCTCACCTACAGTAGAGCGTTGAGAGCAACCTGGGCTGCTTGATACATTGTCTGAAAACAAAACAAACAAAACAAAACAAAAAGAATGCCTGGTATTGTAAATATGGAAAAATATATGTGTAGGACAGAACAGAGCACAGAAAGACTTTCATTTGTGCATGTACTCAGTTGATCTTTGATACAGAGGTGCCATAATGATTTCATGCTCATTAAAAGAAAACCATTTTAGTAAGTGATGTGGAACAGGTAAATATGTGTGTGGCTGACTGAATCTGAGTACTGAATTTGTCATATTGCGAAATGAACAGTGTTCTGAGATGCTCTTGGGTATGAAGATCAGTAAGTCAGCTGCTGAATTCACTGTTGCCTCTCACTACTATGTTAGTGCCTTATATTCACAAGAGGTTGGAAGTTGGTAGTGAAGAAATGTAATCAATGAATCTCTGCTGTATTTTATAGAATAAACATTGAAGTGTATATAATAGCAAAAAATACAGTTTTTTACATCTAATAGGAAATGTACTGATCATATTAACTACCTAGAAAAAGAGTATACTGGCAACCTATTAGAACATATTAAAGTATATTTGAAAGAAGAAAATTCTGAGTTTTCAATATGTAATAGAGTAACAAGTTTTAGATAAGCTTATAGCCAGTAATTTGGCTATAAGCCAAATCCATCCAAAATTAGATTTAAAAGTTTGGGAAGTTTGCTGTTGAAACTTTGTTGTTGTCAGTACCAGAAATATTGTTATTTAAATGCTTATCATTATTGGCTTATTGTTTTGCTGAACTTTCTGAACAGAACTTTAAAAGCACAGGAACTAGCCCCCAAGTGTCAACAGATGTGATGACATGAAATAAAAAGTTTCTTCACAGTAAAAGAAACTATCAATAGTGCACAAGACAACGTACAGAGTGGTAGAAAATCTTTACCACCATACTTCAGACAAGAGGCTAATATCTAGAATTTACAAAGAACTGAAAAAATTAAACACCAACAAAATAAAACTGCCAATCAACAAATGACTAATGAAATAAACACAGATTTCCAAAGAAGAACACAATTGACCCATAACTGTTTTTAGGTGTTCAGCTTCTCTAGTCATCAGAGACATGCAAATCAAAACTATTTTGAGATACCCTCTCACCCCAGTCTGAATAGCTGTCTTCAAGAAACTGACAACAGGGCTAGAGAGATGACTCAGCCGTTAAGAACACTTGCTGTTCTTCCAGAGGATCCAGGTTCTATTCCCAGCACCCACATTGCAGCTAACAACTGTCTATAACTCCAGTTCCAGTAGATCTGACCTTCTGTGGCCCCTGCAGGGCATTGCACACAGATGGTGCACTTCATACATGCAGGCAAAATACCCATATACGTAAAAATAATTTTAAAAAATGATAAAAAATATCTGGCAACAAATGTTAGGATGTGGGGAAAGAGGAACATTTACTCACTAATGGTGGGAGTACAAATTAATGCAGCTATTATGGAAATCAGTTCGGAGGTACATCAAAAAATTAAAAATAGAACTACTCTGTGATCCAGCTATTCCCCTCTTGGGCATGCACCCAGGAACTCCATATCCTACCACAGAGATATTTATTTGCATTGTGGAAACATGTCTCTGCTTCTCTGTTTACAATTGCAAGGAAATGGAATCAATCTAGATGTCCATCAACAGATGAATGGATAATGAAAATGTGGTCCATATACAAAATGGAATATTATTCAGCTCTAGAGAAAAATGAAGTTATAAAATTTGCAGAAAAAATTGGTGGATTTGGAAAGTATAGTATTGAGTTGATGCTCAGAAAGAAAAAATCTCCTCTTGTTCTCCCTCATATGTGGATCCTAGCCTATAATGTATGTATAAATACATAAACAATTGTAAGTGTGGGTATAGTATAAAGTTTAAAAATAGACAAAGAGAGGGTAATATTAGTTACAGGAAGGACGGAATGCAGGCAAAAGGACACATGACTCATAAAGAGGATGTAAAAATAGTTGTTTTTCTAGTTTCAACTCTGTCATAGTTTTTTTTTCCCCCTTTTGTTTGTGATGGATAAGTGTATAAAACAGTATTGAGAGTGAAAGTGTAAAGCCCTAAGTGAAGCTCCAGGGCTTCAGAATGGCTATTCCGACTGTACAGAAGCTCACTGAGGTATATAGTGTTTGGGACTGGGCAAGTGTTTGAGTGGCTATGTTAATTTAGCTGTATGACATTTTCATTTTTGAATTTGTTACAATAAAGTGGTTCCACTTAAAATGAATAAAAAATGCTTATGAACTTGGACTAACTGGATTCAAATTGATGTCTCAACAAAGTGTAATTGTTTTTAAAACTAAACGATTAACCTAGAGGAGCTTTCTTCACACTTAATACCTAAAGCTCTTGTAACTGGAAACTCATTACTTACTGGGAACAACGGCAATAAAGCTTGACAGGTGGCAAACCCTGCAACACAGTGACCCAACAGGCATTCAATAAATGATGACGGATAAATGTTTGAGCAAATGAATTTACTAAAAGAAAGCTAAGTTCTTCTGAAAAATTACATCATTTTCTGTAAATTTTATCTCTTCACATACAAAAGAAAAATGCTGATTGCCTGTTCCATAAGGCTGCTACAGAAGTCAGAAGAAATTTTGATGGGAAAACACTCTACAACCCAAATAGGGAAATAAACTACTAATCCTTTTGAGGCTAAAAGGAAAAAGCCAAGTTTTTGACTACTTACAAAGGGCTAATAGTAACTCATTTAGTTGAAACATCAAAAAATCTGAGGAAATTGGTGCTTGTAAAAAGTGACCACTCTATAGAAGGGAATGAATACCCTTTGGAATGTAAGCTTCACACAGACCTTTGTTATTCTCCACACAAAGAAGTAACAATAGTTCCTTTATTCCTTAGATTTATGGAACTCACTTAAACAGAATTGTTTTCCACATTTGTGTAAGGAAGAGATTCTACAAAAAATATCTCTTAACCAAACAAGCATTGGTGTTTTTGTTCAAACAAACAAAAAAACCAAAGCAATTGTGAAAGGAAACCAAAGAAAATAGCTCCTCTATTATCTTTATTTTAGGTCAAGCCATTTGGAAGCAAATTCCTGTAGTCTGGCTTAGATTTAATAGTATAACCCACTGAGCTGACCAGAATGGGAAATGCTAAGGTTTGCATTCTAAATATCCACAATTGCTTTTCCTTCATATGACCAGTGTTCCCTGACCTAGACCATAATTAGATGGTTGAAAGAACAGAAAGAAGCAAGCGTGGTTAATGGAATAGGCTGATACCAGCATAAGGACTAATACAAGCATATTTATTCTAACATTTCCAAATGTTGCAGATGGTTAAAGGAAACTCATTGCAATATCTGTTACCTTAAAGTACTAAAGTGTTCTGGGACAAACAAAACAGCAGTGTTAATAAGTCATCTAGAGAGAATCGTCCCCAAATTCAAAGGACTCAGATTTCTCCCCAGTCCCCAAGAGTCATATCTCTTCATTTGGCACAAGAAGAAATTTAACACAAAGGCTGTGTCATCAATTCCCATATTAACCAGGATCACTATGAAAATCGTTCCATGTTCCCATGAACTCAGCAAGGAGCTCATTAGAGTACAGGTCCATTTTGCCTGTAGATCTTCCCACTGTGTAATTAGAACAGCACCGGATATATGCATGACAAAGTCAATAATCAGTTGTTCAGTGAATGGCTGAATGAGAAGAAAACATTTCTAAAATCATAAGATCAATATTGTAACATCCTTTTATTTTCAGGATTGCAATTATGCTAGAGTGAGTCAAACATTTTCACTGTTGATTCTATGAATTACCTTTCTCATCACTACTTTCATTCACGTCTTTCATTTGGGGTTTGAAAACACATTTAAGACTCTTTCTTTGTTATTTTGCGTTTTTGTTCATCAGTAGCTTTTGCAGTCTCTTTTGTTTGTTCTTTGGGTTATTTTTTTACTAACTTGCTACTGCTGATAAAAATGAAACAAGTTGATACTTCATCCAGTTACATCAGTGAAATTTAAGAGTTTACACATAAACGCTTGGGTTTCTCTAGCCGAGCCATCTGTGAACTGCCCTCAGTCCGCTGTCAGCCCACCAACACCAATTCTACATAAACTATCACATACCAATAACTTTTTATTCCTGCTTTTCCAAATTTTAGTCTTTTCTCGTGTTTCTTTTTAACTCATCAGATTGCTGACACTCTCCAGTCTAGTAGTAAATAATCAGCATGTTTTGTCTTTCTGACCTTAATGGAAATGGCACACTATCAAATGCATAACTGTTTGTTTAAGGGTTGATAAAGATCCTTAATCTAGCTCAGGAATTTATTTTATATTCTTAGGTTGCAGGCTTGTTTTCTTAAAAAATTACTGATCGCTAATTTCATCAAATATGTCCACATCTATTAAGATAATGTTCCTTTCCTAATTTAATTATTGCTATGTTACCATGCATTAAAACATCCTTTTTAAAAAACTTGTTTCTCCAGAAAATACTGCTATTGTTATTATTGAAAACAAAATTGAAGTAATTTTGTTACAGCAGCAAAAATATGTCCGGTAAGAGAAATCTGGTCAAGAGTTAAAGAATCTCTGGCCTGGATGAAGACCCAACTTTCCAGTAGGAAGGTGGGTTCACTTTAAGTTATGCTAAGGAGATGACCAAGATACCTAGTGTGTTAACGAGATAGTGAACTTTTCCTGTCTGAATCCCCACCCCTTAACACAGTAGCAGACAGGTCACAGACATGTGTCTCTCCCTAAGTCTTGCCTGAATTCTTTAGAAAAGCATAACCTCTCCTTTTCTTATTTATAGCTCTTTTCTAATCATACTTTTCCTAACACTTTGGGTTACCCCAACATTTTGGGCTTTCTTGCTCTTTCTTTCAAACTGACATGTGGGTTTCTAGTCCTCTGCATGTCTGACCTTCCATGCCAGCTCTAAACCAATATGGCTTTGTGGTTTTTTTTCCTTTCTCCTCTTGTTGCCTTCCTTAAGGCAGTTGTTCAGATTTCCAGCATGCCTGCCCTGAGGATTTTGCCTTAAACTCTAATAAAATTGTCCTGAACCTTCTTCCATTTGGGTCTATTCTTAAGAATCTTAAAAGAGGATTCTTTTTTTCCTTATATCAATTTGAAAATTTCTTTGGATTTTGCATCTATGTTCATAAACGAATGGACTTATGGTTTTAATTTTATTGATTTAATTTAATCTATGTTGTGAAAATGTTTTAGTATCAGAGTTAAATAGTTTGGGCAAGTAAATTAGAGGGGGTATTGGGGAGATAACTCAGTTTGTGAAATGTTTCCTGCACAAGCATGAAGACCTGAGTTTAAATCCCAAGCATCCATATACAGTGGGGCATGACAGTATAGGGAGGTGGAGACGGGGGATCCCTGGGGCTTGCTGGGATCTAACAAAATCAGCATGATCCGGATTCAGTGAGAGAACTTGTGATGGCTAATCCTGGGTGTCAACTTGACTGGATCTGGGATTTACTGAATGAGAGAGATCTTCTTGATTGGATCATCTGAAGCTGGAAGACACACCCTAAAGGTGGGTATGACCTTCTAATGGCAGCCCATATAAAAGGCTGGGGCAGAGGAGAACACCTGGCTTCTTGCTGCTTGCCTTCTCTCTTGCTGGTGAATTCATCTTGCTGCTGTAGGCTGAAGACTAGCCAATCTTTTGGAATTCGTCCGACCTTCAGCGCCAGAATGGGACTACTGAGACATCCAGCCTTGTGGACTGAGCGACTACGGATTCTCAGCCTCTCCAGTGTGGTGCAGCCATTGTTGGACTACTCAGACTCTATCCTGTGAGCTAAGCTGATAAATCCCTACACATATACATTCATTCTACCAATTCTGTTTCTTTGGAGAACCCTGACTAATACAGAACCTGTTTCAAAAAATAAGGTAAAGAGATCTGGAGAGATGGCTCAGCGGTTAAGAACACTGGCTGTTCTTGCAGAAGACCTGGGTTTGAATCCCAGCACTCACATGGCAGCTAACAACTGTCCATAATTCTAGTTCCAGGGGATCCGACGGCCTGTTCTGTCCTCCACGGGCATTGCACGACACAGGTGCACTGACCTACATACAGGCATAACACTCATACACATAAAATAAAAATAATAAAATATTTTAAAAAAATAATAAGGTAAAGAGGGCTAGAAGACACTCAACATCAACCTCTGCCTTCCATGTGTTTACATGCACCCACACTCACGTGTATACACACAGACATATACATACACAAACACCACAACATACACATACCTGCACACAAAGAAAATCAGAGTGCTTTCCCATCTTCGTAGTCTCTTAAATAGTGTGCATATGATCTTAATTATTAAAAAAAAATAAAAATTACATGCTTATTTTGTGTCACACACTATTCTAGTGTCAATTCATTTAATCTTTAAGGAAATACTGTGAGAAAAATACCACTATGCTTGCTTTAGATATTAAACAGTTCAGACAGGTCAAATAACTGAAATTGCAATAGAAACTACTAAGAAGAGATAGCAGAAAAACTTTCAGTTACCAACACATGTCTAAACAATCTATAGATCATGAAGAAGTCGTAAGGTGCAGTGGAGAGATGCCACATTGCAGTAGTGCCTGAACAAAGACAGCCTGGCCCCTTGACATTGGTTAGAATCAAGAGTAAGCCCTATCTGTTCTGAGGACTTGTTCCTGCTATTTTCTCTCAGAACAGTTCCCTATAGAGAGGCTTTTGGGCTATTTATTTAACCAGTACATCCAGCATGAAATGGGAAAGAAAAAGTGGAACTTGTCTTATCATAGAAGAATTTCCCCCTTCTGACCCCTACTGACCCAGCACAGCATTCACAATCACAAACAGATGCTATCAGTCTAATCCCAGTCATTGCTTGCATCATACAGGAGGTAATGTATTGTTTTGAATGATATCAATATGGCTGCTTTCAGTGCCTGATATTTTCACAAACATACATTATTCTGGGTCAGGGGCAAGGCAGGGTCATGGGGGATTAAAGCTATATGTTTAATTTACAAGAGGAGCCCAAGGCCTGATAAGATTGTTTACACTGCAAACAGGCTGAGATAGTATTAAATGATCTCAAAACATAAGATTAACTTTGGCTACCTACTTAGGCAAGTTTTCCATTTGTAACAGAAGGCATTCCTAGAAAAGTTATTCCCACAGTAAGGAAAACCAAGAAAGTCATTGAACTAAAGGCAAATGAAACCACAGGACACTGAGGTCTATAGGACACAGCAGCTACAACACAGAGACATTATGATACTATATATAAATGTGTCTATTTTCCAAAGTTCTGCCTTAAGAACCTAAAAGATGAAAGCAAATACAGATTAAGTAGAAAACAAACATGAGAACGGAAGTCAGCAAAATTACAAAGAGAAAAACAGTGATCAGTGAAAGATATACTGTCTTTCAAAAAAATAATAAAATTGATGAAAATCTAGCAAAGAAAACTGACAACGGAAACAAGAAAAAAAGACATATGCTGGCAAGTGATAAAGGAAACTGGGGTGTTAGTATACACCCTCTGTCATCAAGAGAACAGCAAGGGGTGCAATCAACAACTGCACACAGAAATGTGACGACTTAGATAAAAGGGAACAACTGATTAACAAAATCCAAATAAAAGTCATACACACACACACACACACACACACACACACACACATACAAGTGAATTTTCTACTTAAAAAAACTCTTAAAAGAGAAATATCTATTCAAATCAGTTTGACTCAGGATTTTGGCAAACATTGAAAGACAATACATATTATTTATACACAATCATTTCTGAACAAAAGAAAAATAATAGAGATGAGGACAATTCCCAATCCACTTTATAAAGCTAGTATCATGATATGAAATAAGAATCCAACATTGTTGGAACCTGGAAGCCAGGCATCATGGTGGGACCGGTGTAGGATCAGCCTGGGCTACATAGGAAGACCCTATTATGAATAACAAAAAAATAAAGGAATATATTTAAACTATGGCCTCAGTGAGGGTAAAAAAGCATGCGAAATTGGGTGAATATTTAGGAAACATAATTCACAATAGTAACAGGAATAATAGTAACTAGGAAAATAAATTTCATAATCATGCAAGTGATAAGGAGACAGCATTTAAGAAAATTCAACTAGGAGATGGAGAGATGGCTCAGCAGTTAAGAGCACTTGCTGCTCTTCCAGAGGACCCAAGTTTGGTTCCTAGCACACACATGGTGAATAACAGCAATCAGCAACTTCAGTTCCAGGGGATCCAATGCCTTTTTCTGGCCTCTGCAAGCATCGCACACATGTGGTATACTTCCATACATGCAGGTAAAACATTCACACACAAAATAAAAAATATACCCATTAAAGTTTTTGAAAAAAAGGAAATTCAGCTAACATTAAACTTGATGATGAAAATTAAATGCTACTTCTCCAACTGAGAGACAGCTGGAGCTACAGGGAGACCCTGTCTCAGAAAAAAAGGCCAAAAACATTTCTGTTCCCACCACACTTGGTCAACCCAGTATAGGAAGTCCAAGTCAATGCAATAATGAAAGAAGGAAAAAAACAGAAGGAATGCAGTTTGGAAAGAAAAAAATCCAACTGTATAATTGCAGATCCACCTGTAGTTGTAAGAAGCAATATCATTCATGTTGTTCACCCAATATTAACAGCATTTGTAATGAAATACTCGGTGAGGTAAATCACCAAGACATGTACATAGTAAGGTCTTAAAAACTGCAAAGCGTTGATGAAAGAAATCAAGGAAGATCCAAACAAACAGGCCAACACAAAATTCATGCATCAGAAGATGAAATGGTGAAAAAAATCAGTTATGGGCACATCAGCGTTTAAACAATATAATTTTAAAGAAAATTCCATAGACACTGTATTAACCATGAACAAAATTATTCTAAAATTTATATGAAAAGGAAAAGAAACTAAAATTGTCACCAGATAAATTTCCATAGATTTATACTGAGGAATAAATAAAAGGTAGTTCCAAATAATAAACAAACTGGTTCCATTTATATTACCTCTTGAAATGACACCATAGATTCAAAGAACATGTTAGTGGTGATGGGTCCTAAAGAGGTGGGGAGGGGAGGGAAGACCTTGAACTATAAAAAGCAAGCAATGAAAGCACTCTGGTGTCATAAATGACCCATGTCTTGGTTGTATTAATGCCTAGATACTCCATATGGCATTGTACAACAATTATAAATGCTGTTGATATTGGGTGAACAGCATGAACAATATTGTTTCTTACAACTACAGGTGGATCTGCAACTATCTCAAAATCAAGAGTTTAATTTAACCTTTTAAAGCTTAACATGTAAAACAAAGACAGGTACAGATTAGACTATTCTATCTAATAGTTATGCTTAACTTTCCAGAACAAATAATATACATGTGTATACACACACACACACACACACACATACACATATATATATATAATTTAAAGTTTTATGGATCATAGAATAAAGGGTTACTTTCTTACTTCACCTTTTGAAACTAGGATAAACTCAACGCAAACATTTGAAAGAAATAAAAAGAAAACATGAAAATCAGAAAGTGCTGTCACTTGTGAATAACATCATGTTTTAAAAATCAAATGCCAGTACTTATTTTAATTACTTCCAAGAATGCTAAGATAGTTTAGCATTGAGAAATTAATTTATGCAATTATCCCATCAATATATCAAAGAATAATGGTCCTCTTGATTAAATGAAAAAGCAATTCCTTTTGAAAGGCCATAGGAAAAAATGTAGCTAAATGCTCTTCTTAATGATAAACAATAGCTTCCTGAAACTAACTACCAACATCATACTGTGCAATGAAATCCTAGAATGCTCATGTTCAACACTAAAAGGTCACTCCACTAAAGGCAAAGCAAGGTAACCACCATTACTATTATTATAGCTCTTATACTTCTTAACAATAGCAATAAAAATATCTGAAATATATTTGAAGAAAACCAAAAAACTTCACTGTGCAAAATAAAAGATGTACATGAATAGAAAATTTATTTTCTCCCTTGAAGACAAATTTTGATATACTAAATATGTACTTCACATTCAAATTTATCTATATATTTAAAATAATCCCAATGAAATTTTAGTATTTTTTAAAACTGATCAAATAGTTCTCATTTTTACTATTTATTTTATGTGTATGTGTGTTTTGCCTGCATGTATGTAAGAGCACCCATAGCCTACAATGCCCATGGAGGCCAGAAGAGGGCATCAAATTCACTGGAACTTGAGTTGTGGACAGTTATTAGCTGTCATGTGGGTGCTAGGAACTGAAACCATGTCCTCAGCAAGCAGTCAGTGTTCTTAACTGAGGGTCATCTCTCCAGTCCTGCATCCCATTCTTATAAAACATTTATCTGTGAATGAAAAGTCTTTAGGTCTCTTTTTAAAAAATATATTATATTATGGGGGCTGGAGAGATGGCTCAGCAGTTAAGAACACTGACTGTTCTTTCAGAAGACCTGGGTTTGAATCCCAGCACCCACATGGCTGCTAATAACTGTCTGTAGCTCCAGTTCCAGGGGATCTGACAGTCTCTTCTGTCCTTCACAGGAATTGCATGACACAGGTGCATTTACCTACATGCACGCATAACACTCATACACATAAAATAAAAATATTAAAATATTTTTTATTTTTTATTTTTTATGTGTATAAGTATATTGCCTGCATGTGTTTAAGCACACATGTCATACAGTGCCTGTGGAGGTCAGAACAGGGCATCAGATTCCCTGGAACTGGACTTAGGGATGGTTGTTAGCCGCCATCTGGGTGCTGGGAATCAAACCTGAGTCCTCTGAAAGAGCAGTCAGTGCTCTTAACCACTGAGCCATCTCTACAGCACTGTTTGGGTCTCTTCAAACAACCAGTTGTTGCCCACTAAATAGGAGGGAACTCATGTGTGACACTGTAAATAGCCAGGTACACATGGCTGGAGAAGTCATAGATCTTAGAGAAAGCACTAAGTCTGTCATAATACCTAGACAAACATAATTTCTTACTAATTGCTAAATATGGATCTTTATATTTACAGACAATTATACCAGTTGCCACTCATCAAAGAACCTTCTTGTGCAACAGAGGGAGACTATTACAGAGTTCCACAACTGGTCACACACAAAGAATAAGTGTTGGTGAGATGCCCAATCCTAAGTGACATATCTACAATGGAATCTCTACATCTAAGGCTAATGGAACATAGTGGAACAAGGGGTAGAGGGAATGTTAACGCATCTCTCAACTCTCAGCAGTGAAGCTTCCTCTTGCAACAGAGGATGATAAACACAAAAGGCCACAACTGGCCAAAGAGTACAGAATAAGAATAAAAGATTGCAGAGTGCATGTCCTAGATAGGACTCCTATTTTAAGCTTTACCCAACCAAGGCTCAGGAACCATTGTGGAAGAGGGGACAGAAAGATTGCAAGAGCCAAGGGAGGAGGTGAATGACCATAAGGAAACAGAGTCTTACAGACTCCTGGGACCTTGCTCATATGAACTTACAGCACTGGTGACAGCATGTGCAAGACTCATTGCAGACTCAATCAGGCAAAACCAGCATAGAACTGGGGAGATGGGCAGGAGGCCACAACTTCGGGGAGGAACTATTGGCAACTGATCACTGCTGGGTGAGGGAATGTTAATATATTTTAAGGGCATGATGCTAGACAGGCTGAACAGGCTCCAATGGATAAACTCACACCAAAAGACATCTGGGTACACAAACTTGACTTGATAGACTTTAACATATATGATAAAATGCATGAAGTCCTGTGGGTGGACTATGGTGGGGTGGTATGGATATGGAAAAGGGAGTTAATATGATTAGAATGTATTATATGAAATCCAAAAAAATGCAATTTTAAAATATATTTAAAATAAATAGCCAGTTGTTGCATCAGCCTCTCTATGAGATGATTTTTTTAAGGTTATATAGCAAGAAACACAGTACCAGACAGAGAAAACCTTCCTTCGAGTTGTTGACCAGGATAGTTCAAGAGATTCCCAAAATAATATAGGCTATTGCCACAGCCCTTGATTGCCTCCCAGAACTTGAAAGTAAGACCCTACTGCTGAAGACATGACATACTTCAGATGCATGACTTGGAGCAATGAAGCTGGAGCTGACCTGGAAGTCTTTTCCCTGATGGCCAGCTCTCATAGTCTCAGAGGATACTATGCAAGCTTCTAAGGAAGAAAACCAATCTATGGTCCAACTCAGTTGTAAAGCATAATAACCACAATAATGACTGGTGTAGCAAACTATCACTATTGGTGCAGTAATGGCACTTTTATCTTGGGGATAATCAACAACTATCTAAATGAACTTAAGATCTACTCAATGGGAGGAAACTCATGTGTGGTACTACTGTAAACATAGTGTAATACACACAGCTTGAGAGATCATAGATCCTAGAGAAAAACCCACATCTGTCCTATTCCTAGACAAATGTAATTTATTACTGTATGCTAAATATGTATTCTTATATTTACAAACAAGTATACCTGTCACCAATAATCAAAGAAGCTTCTTTTTGCAACATGTGGAGACTATTACAGAGCTCTACAATCGGTCAAATGCAGAAAATCAGAGTCTGTGAAAGGCCCAACCCTAAATTACACATCTACAATGCAACTTCTATACCCAAGACTCAGGGAACAGTGTAACAGGGATCAGAGAGAATATTAATGCATCTCTCAACTCTTACCAGCAAAGCTTCCTCATGCAGCAGATGGTGATTAACAGAAAGCCAGAACTTACCAAAATGTAGAAAATAAGAGACTGCAGACGGAGTGTCCCTGAATAGAACTCCAATAGTAAACCTTCGCCACCAAGGGCTGCAGGACCATTGTGTAAGAGGGGGCAGAAAGACTGTGAGAGCCAAGGTGCTGGATGACCATAGGAAACAGAGTTTGCCAGGTTCCTGAGAACTAGCTCATATGAACTTACATCAATGGTGACAGCATGAACAAGACCCATGTTGACTCAAACCAGATTAAAAACCCAGCATAGGAGAGGGGAAATGGTAAGAAGCCCCAACCTTAGCTGAGGAAATATTGGCATCTGATCACTGCTGTGTAAGGGAGACTTGGTCTTCTTTAAGGAAGAGATGCTAGATAGGTTGACCAGGCTCCAGTGGATGGAGTTACACGGAGGGACATCTGGGTACACAAACTTGACCAGATGGACCTTAACATATATGATGGAATGCATGAAATCCAGCAGGAGTGGAGAACTATGGGGTGGGTGCAGATAGCAGAGGAGGATCTAAATAAGAACAAGATATAATATATGAAATGCACAGAAATTCAATTAAAAATTTAATATATATATATATATATCCTCCCTTTAGCTTGTTGGAGACTATAAATTATTCTTAGGAAGAATATAATGAATTGTAAAGTTACTTTGGCTTATTTAAAAGGTGGCACCGGTTTTTTAAAAAGTCATTACTAGCTTTCTACCACAATAATTTTCTGCCTCAGCTTTTGCTTCTAATGCTTAGTTTCAAAAAACACTTTATTTCTCTCACCCACACATGTAATATGAACTGTCTCTTAATATTGATCCTCTTTTCCAGACAAGAAAATAACAACTCAGAGCATTCATTCAACCTTCACAAGACCACACAAGCAGTGAGGGTTAAAGATGAGATCTGAATCCAAGCATTCTGATTGCAGGATTTACTTTCCTAACCACCACCTAGTTTTTTAAGCGTCTGGTTATCAGGTGCCATCACACACAAGTACTGTATAAACTGCTAATCGGTGATGTTGCCACATTTCCCACAGTCTGCAGTCTTATTCAAGATGCCCCAAAGACTCAAAATAAATATTTTTTATTATTTTTATTTTATGTGTATGAGTGTATTGCCTGCATGTATGTGAGTGCACCCATGTCGTGCATTGCCGCGGAGGTCAGAAGAAGGCTTCAGATTCCCTTGGAACTGGAGTTAAGGACAGTTCGTAGCCGTCGTGCGGGTGCTGGGAATCAAACACTGGTCCTCTGCAAGAGCAGTCAGTGCTCTTAACCACTGAGCCATCTCTCCAGCCCCACCAAAATAAATATTTTAAGGAATTCAAGTTAAGCAAAAAAGGGAAGGAAGAAAGACATAAAATAGGAAGGTCAATCAGATTTATACTGGAAAGGTTAGTCATTAAAGAGGAAGAGCTCAGCTGGAGAAACAATGACTCACCATGCCAGTGATGTGGACAGGAAATTGATAGGGAAATAAATCACAGTCCTGAAATGAGAATTCTCTTATCAGTATGAACTTCCCTCTACTGCAGTATTACTATGCCAACATCATAATTGCCTGAACAAATAAAAATCCTAACTCTTAAATTTAGTTTTTAAAAAATGGGCCCGAATCTGAAGGACACTTTCTAGTTAGGAAAGAGTGCTGATCCAATTCTTGGTGGAACTCTTTGGAACTGCGTCCTGAGTCTGGCATCACCCATAATTTTACTCAAAATAATTTCTCCAGTGCAAGCTTGGCTCCACCCTAATATGAACAGAGCATCCGAGCTTTTCATCCCTCCTCTAGAATAGCTCATCCATCCAAAGTCAATTGTCCTTCCCAACCTCCCTTGTGTACAATGGGGATCTGGCATAATCTTTCAGCATTTTGATTTTTTAATTCTTAAGCATACCTACATTCATTCATTCATTCATTCATTCATTATTTTGGGGGGTGGAGTACCAAATTGAGTAATTGAGGTTGCCTAGGAAATGAGATCAGGTGCCAAGGTCACAAAATACAGGCGCATGTAGTTTTGCAAGGGTTAAAAGTCAGTCCAGATTATGTCCATTACTGAAAGTCATTCCCACGCTCTACTTAAGTACCTTTTTTTTTTTCCTTTTTGCAATACATCTGTATTTATAAATTGAAAACTTTTTTGGTTTTTTTCTTTTTGTTTGTTTTTTTGAGACACTTTTTGTGAAGCCCAGGCTAGTCTCAAGCTATGTAGTTGAGGCTGGCCTTAAACTCCTGACCCTCCAGTCCCCACTTCTTAAATGCCAGGATTACAGGTATGGGTCACCACTCCCAGCTTGAAAATTCTTATTTTGTGGGTTAAAATCATTTTCTTAAAATAAAAAACGATTAATGGTCCAATAGTAAAAGAACTGAATGGTGAGCTCAGACCATGCAGAGCAGTTTCCATTCCCTCTCCTCTCTTCCCACTCCAGCTCGGAATGCTGCTCTTGCACTTTGCCATTCAGGATACTTTCCTAAGAACTGTGAGGTCTGAGCCACTAATTCTATGTGCATACTTTAAACATTTTTTCTTTTGCAAATTAATTTTTAATCATTTAATCAGTCACATATTGAACCCTACTTCTACTTAAATTTAGTTTAATATAATCTGGGATACTTTTATGAATTTGGTGGACTGTTTATTATGTAGATAGCTTTTTTTGTGTGTGTGTGTCTTTTTGAGACAGGGTCTCCCTGCAACCCCAGCTGGCCTGAACTCACTATGTAGACCACGCTGGCCTTGAACTCACAGAGCTCTGACGTCCTCTGCCTCCTGAGTGCTGGGATTAAAGGCATATACCACCAAGCCTGGCCATTATCTAGATAGTTTAGATAAATGAAAGACCTATTAATTTTATCCTGAGATAAAACTGAAAATATATATTTTGGTCATTCTTTAAAGAACCATTGCTAGGTTATTCTATTTTATACTTGAAAGAATACATAGCTATTGGGAAGCAACAGAAGTTAAAAGTGTTTGACACAGAAAATGATTCAATATGCCTTTCAGTTAATATTCGCCTTAACATAATTTACATATATCATATTTTCTATAATCAGGAAATAGTCATGAATGTTACTGTTAAGTAATGCTTGAAGAAATAACTATGATGAACTGCTCTATGCAGACTCCTGTTTCATCTTGAGCAAGCAGACTTGATGTGCAATGGGAAAGTTCCAAACAACAGTTTTCATCATGTATTTTGATTTTCAAAGTCCTGCTCTGCTTCTATAGCAGCACATGATTGTGTTATGTTACCTTTAAAATTTTTTATTTTACCACCAGTTGTGGTGGCATGTCTTTAATCCCAGCACTTGTGAAGCAGAGGCAGGCAGATCTCTGTGAGTTCAAGGTCAGCTTTGTCTACATAGGGATTTGCTGGCCAATCAGAAATCTTCACTTTGATGCTGGAGAGATGGGTCAACAGTTAAGAGCACTGGGTACTCTTGCCGAGGACCCAGGTCCAGTTCCCAGCATCCACATGCCAGATAATAACCATCCATAACTCCAGTTTCAGGGAATCTGATGCCTTTTTCTGGCCTCCACGGACATTGCATGACATGGGTGAACTTACATACAAGCCAGCAATACACTCATACGTGTAAGATACAAATAATAATAAAAATCTTTTAAATTTTTTATTTTACAGTTGTTTTCTGCGTGTTTGTGCATGTGCATGCATGCCATGGTGTGCTTATGGAGGTTAAAGGACAACCTGCAGGCATTGATTTTCTCCATCCACCATGGAAACTCAGTGATCAAATTCAGGTCCTCAGGCTTGGCAGCAATCACCATTATCCACTGAACCATCTTACCTGTCCTGTGTAATTTTCTGATTATTAACTTTTAAAGTGTTTCAAAATGCCACTTTTAGATGACTATGGCACTCTTCCTCAGGAACCATAAATTCCTTTTCTTGGTGTGTGTATACAAATAGGAACCTGCCTCCTGCTTTTTTTTAACCTTATGGAAGATTCTATTTTGTACTATCACTGCAGGGCAGCTGGAAGTTGTAAGGGAAGATGCTTCCTGTTGTTCAGCTTGGTAATCATTCAGCTTAGGTAAAGTATGGATAAATGCTTTGCTCCTTATCAATCGTGATTTTGTTTTTACCAATATTTTTTTTTAATTTACTATCCACATCTCCAAATCCTACAAATATGAACTATTAATTCCAGTAGTTTGAGGACAGGTTTTTGTTGTTTATTTTTCATTCATTTGTTTGTGTAGTCCAACAACCATAAACATGGAAAGCCCAGCCATACACACAAACACATGCACACGCATACACACACGTGCACATGCATGCACGCACACACACACACACACACACACACACACACACAGAAAAACAAGGACAAATACTTTAGAAGTTATTTTCCTGTCTACAGGTTGATGCTGGAGTCTGATGACATGCTAGCTCCCTATGGATGCCCAATTATTCCCCCTTTGAAAATGAACTGAATCATTTTTTATCATATTTATAGAAGAGGAAAAGTGACACAGTGTCACCAACTTGTCAGAATAACTTTCCACTAGCCGGGTGTGGTGGTATACACTTTTAGTCCCAGTACTCGATGGACAGAGACAGATGGATGTCTGTGAGATCAAGGCCAGCCTGGTCTACACAGGAGTTCCAGGCCAACTGGGTCTACAAGGAGACCCTGTCTCAAAATACTAAAAGAAACAACAAAAACAAAACACTAAAAAACAAAAGACAACAAAATACTTCCCACTACATGATTCTTCTATTTTTTTTTTTTTTTTTTTTTTTTTTTTTTGGTTCCTTAATGCATGATACAAGAACATTCAGTTTTTGAGTTAGAGGGAAACTTCTACCTGGCTCCTCACCCTGAAAGGAACTTTATGAAAAATACCTGGCTGTCTGTGCTATTCACCAACAGACATGATGTTTGCATGAGTGACAGCTTTCCCTAGAAAATACTTTGTAAATGTGTTTCCCTGCCAGTCTATTGTGTTTGGAACAATAGGCAACGCAGACCATGGGAACCTCACTAGACATGTGTTCTCTAGGTGCATCCCGGTGGGAAAATCAGGTGGAGAAAACACTCATCAACCAGACAAATGATATTTCGAGATGTTGAATTACCATGAGGAAGTTTATGTTCAATTCGGAAGCTTGTTAGGAAAAGGTCGGAAATGCTATATACTTGAACATGCAAAGAAAAACAATTTCTTTTGTCTGGAAAATTTATAAATACGTGGCTCAGGTTTGCCAAGTGTCTGTGACAGTGAAGTTGGCTTTTAATTGTGTCCCCATCCTTCTTTTCCAATAGGCTCATTTGCTTTGTTTCATTCTAAGGGATGACTATAAAACATTTTTCCAAACGTTCAGGTACTTCTTTTCTGTTACAAAGATGGTAGTTAAGAGGCTTTAATCCCAGCACTCAGGAGGCAGGGGCAGGCAGATCTCTGTGAGTTCAAGGCCAGTCTGGTCTACATAGTGAGTTCCAGGCCAGTTAGGACTGCAGGGAGACCCTGTTTCGAAAAGACAAACAAACAAACAAAAAACAAAACACAAAGATGGTAGTTAAACGTAGTTGTATTTCCCCCAGAATATTTTCCTAAAAAACATCAAAGTAAAATTTATTCCAACTGTATCAACTCATATAAAAGAGGAAGATCTCTAGGGTGTTGTTGTTTTATAATTTGCCAAACACAGGAACATAACATTCTCCAATTTCTTAATGATTGTTACAGAAAAAAAATGCTGCACAGGTACACTAGGCTAACACAACACAAAGAATTTAAATTCTCACTGAGAAAAAATAAATGATTTTATGTCTGATCAAATTAAAGTTTCTGCATAAAAAGTGATTAAAACATTTTTTCAGTATATCTTCAAGTAGGTAAAGCTTTGATTAGGTAGTGGTCAGGTTGGAGAGGGTGCCACGCTCCTTTAAGTGAGCCTTCTTCAGCTTGCATATCACCTGATGCCACATATTTTCATGTAAGATAAAATCCTATCTATTTCTTTCAGTCATGTTGTACAAGTACACTGTGTAGTCAACATGCCACGTCACTGGCAGTCAGGAAGGCAGCAACCTTACCCACCATGATCTACTTCATACCCCAGTGAGTGAATCTATGGTATCACAGTCCATTTCCTTAGACAGCCAGAGACCAGCAACTCTCCCCTGGAGCCTGGAACATGCAGGTTACATATTTTGAGGAAAACACCTTCCCTCCTGTGATCTATCGTCTACTTTTCAGTACATTGAATGGAGTGTCCCCACTTATATTATTCTTTCAATTAAAGAAGTGGCTCTCCCTTAAAAGGTACTGTGCTTCAATTGAAAAGATCTTTGTTGGTCAAAAGTTTTGTTTGTTTAGTGCCGTTTAGTTTTTTGTTTGTTTTTTTTTTCGGCGGGGGGGGGGCACTATTTATGTAGCCCAGACTGACACTATCCTCGAACTTGTGTGGCCAAGGATAACCTTGAACTCTTTATCTCCCAGCTTCCATCTCCCAAATGCTGAGGTTTTATGCCCTGCTAGGGTTTGAACCCAGGGCTTTGTGCAAGTTAGTAAGCCCTCTACCTACTAAGCTACATCTTTAAGATGGGCTTCACTATGTTGACTATGAATTCATAAGCCTCCTGCCTCTAAATTTAAATCCTGGGATTACAGAGGTAGGTACTCCAACACGCCTGTCTAAAAATGACTTTAAAAGACTTTATTGTTGAAGACAGGACACACTTTGGATGCAGGATTTGGAGCAATGGAGTTGGAACTGACCTGGAAGCCACCTCCCCTGAAGGCTACTTTGGAAAGCACTACATAAGCTGCTAAGGGAAAACATCAATAGATGGTCCAATCCCAGCTTCAAGGCCTAAAAACCACATCAATCACCAACACAGAAAGCGACATTGGTGTAGTAGTGGCACTTTTATCTTGGGGATAATCAACAGCTCCCTAATTGGACTTAAAGCTCACTCAATGGGAGGAAACTCATGTGTGGTACTGTAAACTTAGTAAAATATACATAGCTGGAGAGGTCAAAGATCTTAGTGAAAACTCCAAGGCTGTCACATCCCTAGACAAATGTAATTTCTTCCTATGTGCAAAATATGGATCCTTAAATTTATGGACAAGTATCCCAGTCACCACCCATCAAAGAAGCTTCTTGTTCAAGGGACAGGGATAATCACAGAGTTCCACAACTGGTCACACACAGAGATTGAGTTGCCCAAGTCTAAGTGACACATCTACAATGCAACCTCTATACCTAAGGCTCATGGAACACAGAACAAGGGATAAAAAAACACTAATGTATCTTTCAACTCTCATCAATGAGCTCTGTCATGTAACAGAGAACCAGGAACACAAAAGGTCACAAATGGCCAAAACACAGAGAATAAGAGTCAGTAGAGTATAGGTGCTTGGACCGGACTCCTACATTAAAATTCACCCACCTAGGGCTCAAGGACCATTTTGGAAGAGGGAGTGGAAAGATTGTAAGAGCCAGGGAGGAGGTGCACAACCATATGGAAATAGTCCTACAGGTGCCTGGGACCCCTCTCATAACAACCCTTTAACAATGGTCTTAGCATGCACAAGACCCATGGAAACTTAAGCAGACAAAAACCCAGCACAGAACTGTGCAAATAAACAGCAGGCCCCAATCTTTTTTGAAGACTTATTGGCAGCTGATTACTGCAGAGTGAGGAAGAGCTGATCTTCTTAAAGGGAGGGACTCTACATAGGCTGACTAGATCTCAGTTGATGAACTTGCACTGAGAGATGTCTGGGGATACCAACTTTACATAAGAGGCCATAACACAAATGATAGAATGTATGAACTCCAGTAGGGGGAGGCTATGGGATGGTGCCAAAGGGGAAGGGGGTATAAAGATAATTTTCTGTATAAAATACACCAAAATTCAATAAATTAAAAAAAATCTACATTTTGAATGTTAAGATCAATCTCTATCTATCTATCTCTATCTCTCTCTCTTCTGTGTGTTGTGTCTGTGTATAATTTCATTGTGTGTTTACCAAAGAACTTTTATCTTTTATGGTGATTCATTTTCTCCCCATTAATTTGAATGCTTATCACTTTTTGATCTCATGGAAAAGCAGAAAGCTTTCAGAAGTAGTGTAAGAATTACTATTCCAGTGAAGAATCTTAAAAAGATGAAACATCTACAAACATATGAGAAAAATCAATGAACCTGGGGCTTAGTTATTTAAAAACTGGGTTGTAATCAGGAATCTAGATGTAAACAGTGCTAGGAGGAATACATTCTGCCCAGGTGAGGAGGAACCTCCTGATGTTACCCAGTCTCCAACTTCTAAAAGTGAAAAACTGGCAAGTCCCTAGGGAGTTCCAGGGAATTTATGAATATCACTAAAACTACTTAACAAACGATGAGATGAAATTGTCACCTCCTTTTCCAGTTCTAGAAGTCTTAGGTGACTGTAAACAGGATATACCTAAAGGAAGGACCAACCTTTTTTTTTACAGTATTATTGTTGTTGATGTGTCACATTAATACAAACTTCCCTGACAAGTTTATTTAAATCGACTAGCTTTTAAACATTTGAATTTGATAGAATTATGGAAAGAATACAAACAAGTAGTGGAGAACTATTTTAAGATGGGTGTGATGTCACATGCCTATAATCCCACCACTCAGGAAACTGAGATGGGAGCAACTCAGGTTTGAAGCCACAGTGGGCTGCATAACAAGACCTTGTCTCAACAAACAAACAAATAAATAAACTCACAAAATAACAACCAAAAAATCCCCTAGGATCCACCATGGTGGCACATACCTTTAATCCCAGCACTCAGGAAAGGCCAGTCTAGACTACATAGTAAGTTCCAGACCAGCTGGGGCTAAAGAGATACCCTGTCTCAAACAAAGAAACAAATAAAAACAAAACTAAAAACCAAAAAATTAGGATTTAATGAAATTTTTGTATTTTGCAAAATGTGACATTTAAAATTTTTAATTGATCACAATTTCAATTAAAAAATTTTTTGATGTAAAAACTCTAGTTTGAGAATAAAAGGTAGGCCTCTAAATGTAGCTTTAAGAAGAGCTAGGCTAGGGATGTAGCTTGGTAGTAAGTTATTTATGTAGCATACTTAAAACCCTGGGCTATGTCTCAATATCACAACACTTTTCTAAACAGATTAGAAAGTTCCCATTTAACTTGATTTTTAACTAAACTAGAAAAAACTTCATCTGTTCTGGTCTTCAAATTGGCAACAGGAAAACATTAGACTATCCCTTAAAAAAAAAAAAATTTCTGTTTACCATCCAAGATTCCAATCATTTAAGAAAACAAAGCTACTGTGTCAGTGGCATAGCCCAAGTTATGCACTTCACTAATGTAAAAACTTCGTCCAAACTACGAGCTTCACTCAGCTTTCTAAGTAGTTATTCTAAACCTCCAATATGGATTTCACTAATTGTTGAAAAGGAGTTTTTCTATATGCAAGGAGAAAGCAAGAGCTGTTCCTGGGCCAGAGGCGAGAGGCTAGAGAGATTCTGAAACAACAGTGAATTCACCAGCCAGCAGAGAGAGCAGAAACCCAGAAGAGCAGACCTGACACAGAGGTCACTGAGGGAAGACCACAGTAAAGGCACAGACACTGGTTAAGCTGGACCCTGAGGCTGCACCAAGCAAGACCAGAGCCTTGTCTCAGTAGGAGTATTACATATACATACAGGCCACAGACTTTGGATATCCCAGAAAAAGTAGGAAGAGTAAAAGGGAAAACTCCAGAAAAGATGATATTGTAAGTTAAAAATATCTTATACATACTTTAGAGTAACAGATTAAATATTTTCTCTAAGGTAAATTGCTTTAAATTATAGAAAAAAATAAATTATAGGTCAGGATATCTAAGTTGGGGCTAAGGATTTTTTTAAATATCTTATTTATTATTTTTATTTTATGTGTATGAGTGTATTGCCTACATGTACGTAAGCATACCAATTTCATGCAATGCCCGCAGAGGTCAGAAGAAGGCACTGGATCCTCTGGAACTGGAGTTACAGATGGTTGTTAGCTGCCACGTGGATGCTGAGGATCCAACCTGGGTCTTTTGTAAGAGCAGTTATTGATCTTAACCCCTGAGCCATCTCTCTAGCCCTGGGGCTAAGATTTTTAAGGCATTAACAAAAATTTGGGTTAAACTGAATTATTAAAAAGAGAAATGGAATTTAACATATTTTCCTATTCTAGACAAACAAATGATGAAATCACTGAGTAACATACCAGTTTGAATGTTTAAAAAACCCTCAACAAAATTAAATTGCCTGTCTCAGTACCTTAAAAGCAACCAACAAACCAGGCATGGTGGTACACACCTTTAGTCCCAGCACTTGGGAGGCAGAGGCAGATGGATCTCTGTGAGTTCAAGGCCAGCCTGGTCTACATAGTGAGTTCCAGGCCAGCTGGGGCTACAGGGAGACCCTGTCTCAAAAAGACCAAAAAAACAAAACAAGCACTGTTAACATCTCCTTCTCACTATATGCCCTGGCCTCAAGACACCTGGGAAGAAAAAGGGCACTTTCAGTTTTGTTTTGTTTTTTTTTTTCAGATAAATTCATAACATTTTTTTCTAAAAAAGTTCTTAAAAAATTGCCTTTGTTACAATTTTAAAAGTTTGACAAAGCTATTTTTACATACCCAAAGAGCAAACTCATTTTAAAATGTTAAAAAAGAGTGAACATCCATTGGCATTCCTCCAATGTTGAAGAGGTGCGTCATCCTCAGATAGCTGATACCAAGTTTACTAAGGCTGCCTTAATCATCCACATTTATAGCACCATTCATTCACCTAGGATGAAGAAAAATTAAATAGTCCAACAAAAAAACAAGTGTTCACAATGAACATTCTGGTTGGACCTCCAAATTTTGTGCTTGAGATGTTAATTTTTTTATTGCAAATGATACTTGGCTCGTTTGCCCAAATAAACTTCTGTTTCCACCTGTTTTTTTTTTTGGTTTGTTTGTTTTTTGTTTTGTTTTGTTTTTGTAAAGGCGAATCCAAGCATTCTTTAAACAGAGCAAGATATTGGAGCATAACCTCTAATATTCAAAATCACTGGTTCATAGGAGATTGAACTTTCAATGAGTGTGCTCTGTGGAAACAATTGTGTCTTGATGCCACAAGAGGTAACAGGGTAAATGAACTCAAAGAAGTCAAGCAGGACTCTGCTTACAGAGTAACCAGTCCCTAGATACAGCTCATAAAACTGGGGGAAGAGCCCATCCACAAAAAGTACTCTTCTAACTTTGACATGAAGCCAGAATTCAGAACATTCTACAAGTTTTCATTGGCATAACTCGGCACACAAAACCCAAGGAGCACACCAGTAAGACAGTGACCTTCATGACTTCCGATCTTAAAATGGAGGGAAACAGGAAACCGGATACCCAGTTTTAGTTTCGTAGAAAACATTTTTTTAAGCTTTTCTGTACTTATTTATTTTTATTTTATGTGTATGAGTGTTCCGCCTGCATGTTTGTAAGTGCACCAAGGCAGCCAGAAGAGGGTGTAGGATCACCTGGATCTGGAATTATACATGATTGTTAGCTGTTATCTGGATTTTGAAAACCAAACCTGGGTCCTCTGCAAGAGCAACCAGTGCTCTTGACTGCTGAGCCACCTCTTCAGCCCCAGAACTTTTTTTGACAGTGGTACAAAACTCTTAATCTTCTTCTTGACAGGAGTAAAGAAAAAAAGTAAAAGAAACTTCTGTGTACCTCACCCTTTGTCACCCCAAATAAAGTTTTAATTTTTAAAATATTCCTTTTTTCTTTGGTTTCTCTGTGTGTGTGTGTGTGTGTGTGTGTGTGTGTGTGTGTGTGTGTGGTTTATATGTGTGTGTTCATGTGTATGCGCACATGTGTGGATGCATGTATGTGTGTGTATATGGAGGGCAGAAGTCATTGCTGAGTGTCCTCTTTCACTACTTTCCACCTTACTTTTTGATATGGGTCCCTCACTGAGTCTGAACTCACTGATTCAGCTAGGCTGGCTGGCCAGTGAGCTCAGCCTTCTGCCTGTCTCTGGCTTCCCAGTGCTTCCTCTTTTCAAGTGCTGGTGATGCAAACTCAAGCCATCATGCTTGCTTGCCAAGAACTCTTACTAACCGGGCCACCTCCTGGCCCCTCTGTTTGTTTTTCTTATCTTGTTCTGCCAAGGAACAAGGAAACTCTTCAGAAAGATATCCTCACCAGAGTAAATCTCCGATTAAGATTACTTAGATTATGATTCTTAACTTGATTTTTAAATTAACAAATTAAAAATAAGGCAATCTCAAGAAATAAAAGCAAGACAAAATTTCTCCCTTTTAGAAAATTGCAGCTGTGTAATGAACCAACTCCATTATTAGTCTACACCAGCTAATTGATCTTTGACATTCTCAGTCTTTTTATTTATTATATTGAAATAGTGCTACCTGGTATTCTTGTCTTCCTTGGACTTTTGCAAAACTGGAAGTTAATAAGTGATGACAGTTTTCTAAACTAAAAAACTGTCCAGATATAACTGTCCTGGTTTATGCTACACTCATCATCCATCATGGAAAGCTGTGAAAACAACTTAGGTATTCACTTGACCTCAACTTAGACAATGTTTTATCATGTCTAAAATACAGTGAGAAAGAAGAATAGAACAAAATATGTCTAACCTTAGAATTTAATAACAATGAAGCATTAACCAATGTGGGACTGATTGCATGAATGGACTCCTCTACATCTCAGGGGAAATCCAACTGCTGTGTTTCTATTCTTTCACAACAACTTGAGGAAGAGGTATCAGGATTTGCAGGATTTATGATCTTGCAAACAAGACAGAATATTAACAATTTGATAAAAATCAGGGAAGGGAATACATGATGATTCTGAGAGGTGCAGTCATGCCCAGAGTTACACAAATTTTCGAGAATCACATTTGATAGAAACAAATTTGCCATGCTAAGAACTAGTCTATGATAATATCTATTATCAGCATTGTGTACAAGGCATTTTCTCTATGACCTTTCTTAACATGTACTATGCTGTTTATTCTTTACAACATCAGGATAGCATGTTATTCTCCCTTTACACACAGAAACAGATGGAGAGATTGTATGTTTTGATCAATACCACCCAGCTAAGCAGTGGCAGATGTAGTGGGCAAAATAATCCATTTCTTCACAAAGAAGCAAGATATATTGGGAAGATGTCTATTTCATATGTTCCTTATTCAGTCTGGTGGTACAGAATATATTATAGAGAGTACAGCACAAGCAAACATCTTCCCATTTAGAAAAAAATCAATTACCTGAGATGAAATTAAATGTTTTAAAGTACTGAAACCTGTTCCATACCCTCACTGAGTTTGCATAGAATTAGGAATAAATTTGAGATTTATTCAGTGTACCTAGTCAATATCTTCAGAAGGGTACATTCTCTGCAGAGAAGAGAAAAATAATACGAGTTACCAAATCTTGAGGAACTTACAGTTTTCTTGGCAAGAAAAAAACCACATTAGCAGAAATCAATGTTTAATAAAAGTTTAAAAGAAGAAGGGCACCTTCAATGGGAGGTCTGAGGAAAGAGGCAAATGGGAGCGGGAAGTGATTTTGAAGGCAAGGATGTTTCCACAGCTTCCAGTTGGCCTCATTCTAGATGAGTAGCAACTCATAAAATTAAAGACGTTCTAGAGCTCTTAAAGGCAATGTTAGGAAATTCTGATTACATGAATGTGCAGTGATAGAGTTTGAAAGGCTCTGAGAAGAAGAGCTAATTTCTTTAAAGGAACCTGCAAGGAAAAGGAGAGCTAGAAAAGAAGGGGCCAGCAAAGACATTATTGCAAGGGACAAAGCAGAGGTTGGGCATTTGACATTTGCTTTCACCAGAATAATTAGAGATTTGGAAGTTACACATGGAGTTGACTTTGGGGGTCTTGGAGTAGATTGTGAAAAGAGTGAAAAGGAATCTCAGCAGACTGTCAGAGAGTGCTGAGTTCTGGGCTCCCTCTGGCCTCCCTCTGGCAGAGGGCTTGAGAATACAGGGGGCTGCCTGAGAGACCCCAGATCCTGCCTCCATGTGGTGGTGAGCTTCTCCTAATTGTGCCATACACATTCCCCTACCTTGGATTTCCTGAGGCCCCTCTCAAGGCGTGAGGGAAGATCTGGCTTTGGTAGGCTAAGGCTGAGATCTTAGCAGACAGCCTGAGGAGGGTGGGTTTCAATAGCAGCTCTGATCGCAGCAGACCGTCAAAGAATTCTGGCTTCCCTCTGGTCCCCCTCAGGTCTCCCTCTGGCATAGGGGCTGAGAATGGAGGGAACTGCCTGAGAGCCTGGATTCTACCTCCAAAATGGTGAAGGAAGCCTGAATGTGCCTGAATGGAACCTGAATTGGGCTCCTGTGGGTACTCCAGAATACCTGATCTGAAGCCATCAGTTCCCTCCAAATTAAACTGAGAGAACCTGAACCCTGTACCAACCAATAAAGAAAGGATCTAGGCACCCAGATAATACAAACAGAACCATATTTCAACTTCTCATATCAGAATCATTAAAAAAAAGAAATTCACATGCCAAAATCACAACGGAAGAATAATAAAATGGAAACCCAAAACACTATGTCCCCACCAAACTCCAAAATCCTGTTGAATAATAAATGGAAAGCCAAAACACTAAGTCCCCATCAAACTCCACGAATCCTGTAGAAGACTTCTACAAGGAGAACACCCTGGAGATAACCCAGGACACTAAATTTAAAAGAACAATCATAAACATCATCAAAGAATTCAATCAATTTAAAGAACACACAAACAAATCAGAGAGCTAAAAATTTGA
This sequence comes from Nannospalax galili, assembly GCF_000622305.1. NCBI lineage: Eukaryota > Metazoa > Chordata > Mammalia > Rodentia > Spalacidae > Nannospalax > Nannospalax galili. The sequence goes on along the minus strand of NW_008352658.1, from coordinate 521,127 downwards.
AAAGTGAAAGCTATATTGATGAAAACTTAGACTGAAATGAAGAAGGAAGTGAAACAATAAGCCAATTAGAAATTATAGGAGATAGCCTCACCAATAGAATGAATGACATGGAAAACAGAATATCAAAATTGGAGGATAAAGTTGAAGAATTGGACCACTCAAGCAAAGAGAATGGAAAATTAAAAAAAAAAAACCCACAGGAATGCAAGAAATGCAGGACAGCATGAAAAGACCAAATCTATTGATCATAAGAATAGAAGAAGAAGAATTTTAGGTTAATGGTGTTGACCAGATCTTAAACAGGATTATAGAAGAGAATTTCCTGAAATTAAAGAAAGACATCCCCGTACAAATACAGGAAGCACATAGAACACCAAATAGGATCAGAAAAGAAACTCCCCATGACACATCATAGTAAAAACACTAAATATACAGAACAAAGAAAGAATACTGAAAGCAGCAAAAGAAAAACAAGTCACATACAAAGGAAAGCCCATCAGAATTACAGCTGACTTATCAATGCAAACTATGAAAGCCAGAAGAGTCTGGACCAAGTTATTTCCTGTTCTACATGACAATAGATGCCAGCCCAGAATACTTTACCCAGCAAAAATGTCTATTATAGGTGAGGGGTAAAGAAAAATCTTCCAGGACATGAATAGCCTGAAAGAGTTCATGTCCACAAAGCTAGTCTTTCAAAGAATACCTGAAGCAATACAGAGAGCAGAGAGAGAAACAGCTAAACCCCAGGGCAATGAAAGAAAATAAATAAAGGTATAATCGAGGAAACACAAAATTAGACAGAGAACAAAAACAGCTATCAAAATCACGGCAACAAATACGCATCTTTTAATAATAATTTTAAATATCAATGGACTAAACTCCCCAGTCAAAAGTAACAGTCTAAGTGAATACATTAAGAAGCAAAATCCATCTCTCTCTTTGCTGTCTACAAGAAACCAATCTCACCTTCAAGGACAGGTACTACCTTAAGGTAAAAGGATGGAAAAGAATATTCCAAGCAAATGGCACTAAGAAACAAGCAGGAGTTGCACTTCTAAAATCTGACAAATAAACTTCAAGCAAAACTAATCAGAAGAGATAAGGAGGGTCACTTCATTCTGATCAAAGGAACAGTTAAGCAAGAAGATATTGCAATCCTTAACATATATGCACCAAACTCTGGTACACTCAAATTTATAAAAACAACATTACAAGACTTTAAGACACAGATTAACCCCAACTCAGTAATAGTAGGGGGACTTGAATATCCCACTGTCTCCATTAGACAGGTCAACTGGACAAAGAATAAATAGAGAGACGTCTGAATTAAGTGATACCATACATCAAATGGACCTAAAAGACATCTTTCGAATATTCCACCCAAGCACCAAAGAATATCCTCTCTACTCAGGACCTCATGGAACTTTTTCAAAAATTGACCACATACTGGGGCACAAAACAAACCTCAACAAGTACAAAAAAAAATTGAAATAATTCCATGCATTCTATCAGACCACAATGCAATAAAGCTCAAAATCAACACGGGACAAAGCCCTAGTCACAATACCAACTCATGGTGATTGAACAACATATTCCTAAACAATGAGTGGGTCAAAGGAGAAATTCAGAAACAAATAAAAGAATTCCAGGAATTCAAAGAAAATGACAATACAACACAACAGAACCTCTGGGACACTTTAAAAGCAGTCCAAAGAGGGGAGTTTACAGCTTTTAGTGCCTACATTTAAAAAACAAGAAAGAGCACATGTAAATGACTTGAAAGTATAACTCAAGACTCTGAAAGGCAATAACAAACCAACCCCAAGCATGGTCCCAGCACTTGGGAGGCAGAGGCAGGTGGATCTCTGTGAGTTCAAAGCCAGCTTGGTCTACATAGTGAGTTCCAGGACAGCTGGGGCTACAGGGAGACCCTACTTCAAGAAGACAAAAAGAAAAAAAAAAGAAGAATACATGTCCACAAAACCAGCCCTTCAAAGAATACTTAAAGCAATAGAGACAGTAGAGAAACAACTATATGCCAGGGGCAATGAAAGAAAATAAATAAAGGTATAACTGAAGAAACAATGGATCTAAGAGCTGGTTCTTTGAAAAGCTAAACAAGATAGATAGACAGACCCTTAGCCCAGTTAACCAAAAGAAAGAAAGAACAAATCCAAATCAACAAAATCAGATTTGAAATGGAAACATCACAACAGACACCCAAAAGATCCAGACCATTATAAGGGAATATTTTAAAAACCTCTATGCTACTGTATTTGAAAATCTAAAAGAAATGGATGGGTATTTAAAATGATGGGCACCACCAAAGTTAAACCAAGAAGAGATCAACAGTTAAAACAGACCCATAACATGAGGAAATTGAAACAGTAATACAAAGCCTCCCAACTAAAAAATGCCCAGGCCCAGATGGATTTAGAACAGAAATCTACCAGACATTTAAAGAAAACCTCCAACCAATACTACTTAAATTGTTCAAAATGATAGAAACAGAGGGAGAACTCCCAAATTCCTTCTATGAAGCCAGCATCACTCTAATACCCAAAACAGGTAAAGACAAAAACCAAAAAAGAAAACTATAGGCCTTAATGAATATAGATGTAGACATTCTCAAAAAAATACTTGCAAACCACATACAGATGTACATCAAAAACATCATTCACCATGATCAAGTTGGCTTTACTCCAGAGATGCAGGGCTGGTTCAATATACGCAAGTCAATAAGCGTCATTGTCCTAGTTTGTTCTTCATTGCTGTGACAAAATACTCTGACTAATACCAACTTGGGGAGGAAAGGCTTTATTCAGCTTACATCTCCCAGGTCACAGTTCATCAGGGAGCCCAAGGTAGGAACTCAGGGCAGGAACCTAGAAACAGGAACTGGAGCATAGGCCATGGAGGAACACTGCTTACTGGCTTGCTCTCTGGGCCCCTGCTCAGCCTGCTTTCTTATGCAGCATAGGCCCACCTGCCCAGGGGCAGCACCACCCACAGTGGGCTGGGCCCTCCCACATCACTCATCAAGAAGATGCCCCTCAGACATGGCCACAGGCCAGTCCAATAGAGGTAATTCCCCCTTTGAGGCTCCCTCAACCCAGGTGTGTCAAGTTGACACTAAGGCTATCTAGCACAATTGACCCATTGTCAACTTGACACCCAAACACATCACTATTAAACCATAACCTCTCCAATTCTTGT
>NW_008352658.1:511451-517838 GCF_000622305.1 Nannospalax galili | reverse complement strand
ACACTTAAAAGTCCATAGTCTCTTTTAAAAGTCTCAACTGTGGGTGGGCTTCTGTAAAATCCAAAACAACTACTGTCTTATTTCAAAGGGAAGAATCAGGCACACCTAAGCAATACCAAAGTCCAGCAAAGTAGCTCAAGGCTGGATATCTGGGATTCACTCACAATCTTCTGGGCTCCAAAGGGTTCTAGCAGCTCCACTTCTCTGACTCTGCCGTCCACAGCACACACAGCTCATCTCACAGACCCAGACCAACTCCACTCCACACCTGCTGCAGTCCTTGATGGTCGTCTCACAGTCCTGGCATCTCCAAAAAGCTGGAGTCTCCACTGAAACTGAGGCTATGCCTTCACCAATGGCTTCTTCTTGCCTCTCCAGGTGCAAAGCCTCAGATTCTCCCCATGACCCCTTCAGTCCTGGGGTCTTCACTGCAACTGAAGCTGCGCTTTCACCTATGGCCTTTCCTGGCTTCTGCGTGCCAAGCCGCAGCTGCTCTCTGTAACCCCTTCAAGCTTTCAACACCAGAACCATGCAGGAGACTCTTACATATTATCAAGTCCTGCTTCCAGCTTTAGATAGAGGCTTGGATCCCCTCTGTGTGCTGACCATGAGGAAATACCTCCCAGAAGACTTCACCTCAGTGATGCTGGTTTACTGTTACTTACAGCTGATTTTTCAGCCCCAGCTAACCAGCATCAATTGTCCCAGTAAAGCAAAGGTTTTGTTTCAGGTTCTGGTCTCTTCTTAATCACAGCTGATTCTTCAGCCACAGCTGACCAGAACCCACAGATTCTCAATCTAAAATCTCACACGAATAGCCTTGATAGTCTCTGCTTCCCTTTGAAGCTTCACAAGCCAGGCCTCCATCACCTACAACTCTTTCAGCATAATTGTTCCAAGCTCCACAGCAACAAACTCTGAGCAGGCAATGGCTTTTCCAGCCCAAAGTTCCAAACACTTCCACAGTCCTCCCCAAAACACCAAGGTCAGGTCTCTCATAGCAATATTCCATTCTCTGGTACCAATTTCTGTCCTAGTTTGTTCTTCATTGCTGTGACAAAATACTCTGATCAATACCAACTTGGGGAGGAAAGGGTTTAATCAGCTTACATCTCCCAGGTTGCAGTTCATCAGGGAGCCCAAGGTAGGAACTCAGGGCAGGAACCTGGAAACAGGAACTGGAGCACAGGCCATGGAGGAACACTGCTTACTGGCTTGCTCTCCTGGCCCCTGCCCAGCCTGCTTTCTTATGCAACACAGGCCCACCTGCCCAGGGGTGGGTTGGGGCTGGGCCCTCCCACATCACTCATCAAGAAGATGCCCCTCAGACATGGCCACAGGCCAGTCCTATGGAGGCAATTCCCCAATTGAGGCTCCCTCAGCCCGGGTGTGTCAAGTTGACACTAAAGCTATCTAGCATAGTCATTAATCACATAAGTGGACTCAAAGACAAAAAACACATTGTCATCTCGATAGTGCAGAAAAAAAGGCTTTTGACAAAATTCATCATGCCTTTATGTTCAAAGTCCTAGAGAGAATTGGACTGGAGGGAACATACCTCAATATAATTAAAGCTATATACAACAAACCCACAGCCAACATCATTATAAATGGAGAAAAACGGGATGCATTCCCATTAAAATCAGGAACCAGACAAGGATGTCCACTATCTCCACTCCTTTTCAACAGAGTGCTTGAAACTCTTGCTAGAGCAATAAGACAGGAGAAGGAAATTGAAGGAGTACTAATTGGAAAAGAAGAGGTCAAACTGTTACTTTTTTGCAGATGATATAAAACTATACCTAAGAGAGCCCAAAAGCTCCACCAGAAAGCTCCTAGAACTGATCAACACTTTCAGCATAGTGGCAAGTTATATAATCAGTCTACAAAAATCAGTAGCCTTTCTATATACCAATAACAAGCAATTGGAGAAAGAATACAGGGAAATGTTACCATTCACAATTGCTACAAAAAAAATATATATCTTGGAATAAATCTTACCAAACACACGAAAGATCTCTGCAATGAAAAATTTAAATCATTAAAGAAAGAGATTGTGGAAGACACTAGGAGATGGAAGGACCTCCCATGCTGGTGGATTGGAAGAATTAATACTGTGAAAATGATCATCCTGCCAAAAGCAATATATAAATTCAATGCAATCCCAATCAAAATTCCATGACATGCTTCACAGAATTAGAAAAAAAAAGTAGCCTTAAATTCATATGGAAGCACAAAAGACCCCAGATAGCCAAAAGACCCTGAGCACAAAGAGCAACACTGGGGGGATGACTATACCAGATCTCAAAGTATACTATAGAACCTTAGTCATAAAAAAAGCATGGTCCTGGCACAAAAATAGCCACATCGATCAGAGAAATATCATTGAAGATCCAAACCCAAGTACACGCAATTTCAGCCACTTGATATTTGACAAAGGTGCCAAGAACACACAATGGAGGAAAGACAGCATCTTCAACAAATGGTGCTGGCAAAACTGGATCTCCACATGTAGAAGAATGAAACTAGATCCTTATCTTTCATCTTGCACAAAAGTCAACTCCAAATGGATCAAAGGCCTCAATGTGAAACGGGAAACCCTGAAACTATTAGAAGAAAATTTTGGCAATCACTTACAAGATACAGGTGCAGGAAAGAATTTTCTAAATCAGACAGAAGTTGCTCAGGAATTAAGGTCAGCAATCAACAAGTGGAACCTCATTAAACTAAAAAGCTTCTGTACAACAAAAGAAACAATCAAAAAAGCGAAGAGAAAGCCCACAGAATGGGAAAAAGTCTTCACCAGTGACACATCTGACAGAGGTTTAACATCCGAATATATATGGAACTCAAAAAAACAAAGAATCGAGAAACCAAATGACCCAATTAAAAGATGGGCTAAAGATCTAAAGAGAGTTCTCATAGGAAGAAATAAAAGTGGCTAAGAAACATCTCAAAAAAATGTTCAACATCCTTAGTAATTAGGGAAATGCAAATTAAAACCACCCTAAGGTATCACCTTACTCCAATCAGGCTGGCTAGGGTCAAGCGAATAAATGACACCAAGTGCTGGTGAGGATGTGGAGAAAGGGGAACGCTCATTCACAGCTGGTAGGATTGCAAACTCCTGCACCTCTATGGAAAACAGTGTGGAGAACTCTTAAAGAATGAAAACTGAACCTACCATATGACCTGGTTATACCACTCCCTGGCGTATACCCAAAGGACTCATCCTATTGTAGAGACACCTGTACAACCATGATTTTTGCTGCTCTTTTCACAATAGCTAAGAGATGGAAGCAACCTAAGTGCCCTCAACTGATGATTGGTTAACAAAAATGTGGTATATTTATACAATCAAGTTCTATTCAGCAGTAAAAAAACATGAAATAATGAAATTTGCAGGTAAATGGATGGATCTAGAAACTGTTATACTAACTGAAGTAACACAGACTCAGAAAAACAAAAGGTGTATGTTTTCCCTCATATGTGGATCCTAGCACCAAATTCTTTTAAATTTCATATCCTTTTAATAAGATGATGCTATACAGCACTCCCTTCTGCATGAAATGACAACCATCATCACGACTTCAGCTGAGCCTGATCACTAAGCATCGTCACAATTGGTCTTGTTGATGGTTGTGCCTGTTCATTAAAGAAGGGCCAAGCAGGGTCATTGGACCTTCACCACAGTATCCAGCTACTCTTCCCAGCCAACTGTATGTAATTTGGCCTGAATCACACATGGCATCCTGGATTTGGGGACAGCTAAAGTATACAATCTGGGGAAGGCTAGGAAGAAAAGGCATGACCTATGCTGGGAAAAGGCTTTCCAGTGTGTATACCCTCAGATCATACAGATACCTCAGCAACCCTTCAATTTTCTCTGTAAGTAAACTCAATAAATTCATTGGTTCCCCAGTAAAACTTTAGTCAAACATTGTCTTGACACTAGGACCTTAAAAGGGAATAAGCATTGCTTAGCATCCCCAGGAAAAGAAGTCTCACAACAGACAGAAAATTTATTTGTTAATGATATTATGTCTCATAATTATTTAAAAAAAAAAAGAAAAGAAAATGAGAATGTAAAAGATGTTAAAATGATATGGGAATAGAGAGATTTTCCAAAATAGGCAGAAAAAATGAGAAAGTGATGAAGTACACATACAACCAGATCAAAGAATGTAACATGCCTAGGCCAGGTTTATCTGAAACCATTTGGTCTTTGACTCAAGTTCTATCTACATAGCACATGATAATTAAAAGTACCAGGCTGGTGGAACTAACTTTGTTGGATGTTTAATAGCTGTAATTTGAGGCCTATACTAATCTGGTCAGAGGGACTTAAAGGACAGTTTTTGCCCCTTGCCCTTCAAGGTTGACTAAGTTCCAGGGGTCTATGGAACATCTCTCAAAATGTCCTGTAACTGTGTTGAGTCACCTGTCCTCTTGTTCAGGGAGGACATGGAGACCCCATGAGATGGACTTGAACCAGTGTGCAGTCTACAAAGAAGAGGATCAATTCAGAGGAAACATCTCATTCATGCTTCCAAGTGAAGCCAACCATGATGGAGCAGGACCTTTGACTTATCTTCACATAGATGGAACTGGTAAAAGAAAGGATCCAGGCGATCCTCCCAAGTCCATGTGACCCCTGAGGAACAGATCCTCAAATGACCTTAAGTGTAAAAATAAATTGATTTATTTGGGCCAACTGTATGGTCTTAAACACCCAAAAGGAAAGTATAACCAAAGAGTAAATTCACCAGTATATTTAAGAGTTCAAGAGATTACACTTCCCGGACATTAGGCTTAAGCCTATATAAACCACTCTTCCCAGCCAACTGCCTGTAATTTGGTCCTAATACCCCATGTCCTCCTGGATTTGGGGAGGGCTAATATATACAATCTGGTGAAGGCTAGGAAGAGAAGGCATGACCCATGCTGTGTAAAGGCTATCCAGTGTGTATACCCTCGGATAATCCATACAGCTCAGCAACCGCTCAGTTTTCTCAAAGCCTTTGAGAGGGAACTGACAGTGATTCTAACCACTCCAACAGCTATTAAAATACCTGAAAGCAAATCCTGACTCCATCACTCTTGAGTCTAGCCTTGGAAGACAAAAGAAAAATAAAGAGGAACCCAATAGAGGGATGTTTTTGGAAGCCCTTGTCAAGAAATTCCAATGGACTCTCATATGACCATTTGAAAATTGCCCTGAGTTTTTTCTAGTTACCTGTCTAGAACTTGTAATGCTAATTACTCTTGTCTTTACTTCTCCTTCACATCTCCTATTCACGATTCAAGGACTTTCTTTCCCCCCTTCAGATAAGAGTTATGCAATTTGGGAGTCTTTTAGATAGACCCACTGAAGGGGTACTCTGCATCCTTGTTCAGCATGGAAGAAGCCAGAGCCGTCTGTGACCTGATTCCCTACTGGCAACTTGGGTAACCCCTTCAGAGGATGGTGTGATAAGAATAGGAAGTAGGAATTGGCTAGGCAGTTAGGGTAAAAAGACCCCCCAAAAAAGTAGCCAGTTTCTTGGCTAAAACTATGTCCTTGGGCCTCTTAGCAACCTACTCCGTTCCAAAGGGCAAAAATGTCAAAAATATTTGGGAGCTTTTATCTAATCATTAAAGATTTTAGGGGTTCCTCTTCAGATGGGGGAATGTTATGAGTGGTGTGGGCAAAGCTCCCACACAAAAAATAAATAAGAAGAAACAGTACATGAAGTTATCAGAAAAGTGATGGGGAGATATGGGAGGAGTTGGAGGGGAGGGTGTGGGCATGGATTTGATCAAAACACCTTATATTCATGTATGAAATTGTCAATAAATTATTTATTTTAAAAAGGAAAAGAAACAAAAAGGGTGAAAAGGAAGTGGAGTGGCGTCTTGAAAGCAGAAACCAGATAATGATTTAATTTAGAATGTGAGAAAAATTTCCTGTAGAGCAGTTTTTTAAAAGACTTTTTTTAATAATCTAGAATTTTAGATTCTAGTGGCTAATGTAAATGACTTTATTGATAGAGGCAACCATGTTTACTGTAAAATGTAATAGGTATGCCACAAAAAAATAAGGCTAGAGACAGGATTCCATTTTTGTGAATGGGTTTGTGGTAGGGCATCAGAGTTGTATTAGTATTTTAGATATTGAAAAGGTGTTAGTTACTTTTTCCATCACTATGACAAAATACCAGGCAAAAGCATTGTAAGGGAAGAAAGACTTATTTTGGCCCATGGTTTCAATACAACATGGTGGAGAAGACGTGACAGAGTTCCAAAGGTTCTACAATCTCCCCAAACAATGCCACCTGCTGGGGATCAGTGTTCAAGTACACCCGACTAGTGGGGCAGTTTACATTCAAACCAGTACAAAGAGTATGC
>NW_008352658.1:509372-511347 GCF_000622305.1 Nannospalax galili | reverse complement strand
AGAGAGAGAGAGAGAGAGAGAGAGAGAGAGAGAGAGAGAGAGAAAGATTTAATATAGAAGAAGCCAGTCCAGGTAATTCAATCTACTAATTGGGCATATTTAGAAGGCCTGAACTATGAGCCAGAGTTACACTTTGATAACATCAAATGAACAATTTCCAAGCCTTTTTCCTCCAACCATGTGTATACTGCTTGAGACTCCAAGTCAGAATCAGACAATCAGATTTGAAATAAAGATACTTATTCTCTGAAAAATTAGACACAAACTTGTGGTTTTTCAAAACAGAAACAAGAGAAAACTTAAATTAGTTTCCAAACTGACTTTTTTTAATGGTGTGTTGCTGAGAAGAAACCAAACCAAGAGTGAACTAGTCTTCCAAAGTATAATAAAAGTGAAGGAACTTGCTGATAGGGGTGAACATGGAAGGAATTTCTACTTAGTTATTATGATAGGTACACCAAGAGTTAAAGATAAAGATTAGAAGCTAGTGTTTATGAAAGTACAGAAGTATAGCATTTATCTAGGGGGGAAGCATTTTTAAGGAATTTGTCTTTGTTCATTTGCAGTGCAAAGGTCAAAGGAAATTACAGACAATTGAGGAAATTGCAAGCAGCTGCTGTCTGTGGTCTTCAGCAATGGTGCTGTCCCTCGGTTGTGGAAGAACCACATGTGAACAGAGAGAAGTGGTATGCCAGCAAGTCTTGTCAATTTAAGACTATTAGGGAAACTGAGAACATCATGATTTAAGGCTTCAAGTTAGACTTACAGACTATTTAAGAAGCTCACAGTGTAAAACAGTTCAGTCAGGCATCAAATCATGGACCTAAGAATTCCTAAAAGGTAGTCTGTCTATATATTAAACATTAAACTAAGCATATGTTTGGTACAAGTGTCACACACCACCCAAGTATGACTAGAAGCTGAATGCAGATGAAACACACTGAAAGCACACATACCCTTCATAGGTGATAAAGTTTCTTCATGTTCAGAAGCATGATGTACATGAATGAAGAAAAGTTTTCTGCTAGGCATGGTGGTGCCTGCCTCTAATCCCAACACTTGGGAGGCAGAGGCAGGCATATCTCTGTGAGATCAAGGCCAGCCTGGTCTACATTCGAGGCAGGTTGTGGCTACAGGGAGATCCTGTCTTAAAAGAAAAAAAAGAAAAGAAAAAGAAAAAGTAAACTGTTCTTTTTGATAAATGAGCATTTATTTCTCTATTAGGCAGATGGTATTTCTTTGCCTGTATCATTGAGTAACATTAACCTCAGTAAAACAGACATATGTAAGTTAAACGTATTTATTAGCAGTTGTGAATTCCATTTATATATGATATATCAAATATAAAAAATCTTAAGGAGGTTGTATCTAGTGCCTCAAATAGTAGGAAAAAAGCTCCATTCTTTTGTACCTCTAAGTACTATTTTTTGTGGTAATGACTTTATCCTTAGCCTTCAAAGTTGACAGTTTTAGATTCTCCCTGTAGGGTTGGTAGCATTAATTCTGCAATTCTGACTTCATTGCTTCATTCCATGCTTCTTAGAAAACAAAACAAAAACCATTTCCCATCCATCGGCCTCACTAAATGTCCTCTCACGTCTCAGATGCTCGCTATAGATTATTTGTCAATCCTTGTTGTGGACGCTTGACATGAGTCAATGACATAACAAAGACCACTGGAACAGAGGCGTGGGTAGCGAAAATCACTACCACTGATTATCAAAGTGGAAGAGTAATTTCTGAGAGGAACACTAGTGTGCTATTTTTCTCTTCTCTCCTCCAAACTAAAACAAAAATTAAAAAGCGGTAAATGGCCAGGCGTGGTGGCACACACACCTTTAATCCCAGCACTGGGGATGCAGAGGCAGGCGGATCTCTGTGTTCGAGGCCAGCCTGGCCTACAGAGCAAGTTCCAGCTCAGCCACGGCTACACAGTGAGACCCTGCCTAATAAAATAAATAAATAAAAATAGATT
>NW_008352658.1:506953-509108 GCF_000622305.1 Nannospalax galili | reverse complement strand
GAGTTCCAGGACAGCTAGGGCTACAGGGAGACCCTGTCTCAAAAAAGACCAAAAAACAAGTGGTAAACAGGAACCACCCCCACCTCCTAGTGTTCACTACAATCCCTCCTAGACTCGTTATACCAGAAAGTTCTAAATAGGACAGTTGACCCCTGACCAGAGAGATAATCAACAGCTTCATCATATTATGTAAAGTAGAAATTCGAGAAAGCTTCAAGCTCACTTAATATAGCAACCAACTAGAAATACAGAACAAGAAAGAAACCAAGTTGAGAAACAGCAGTATTTTCCATTGGCACCCACCTAAAGAGAAAGTTCCTGCTAGCCAATGAGAGCCCCAGCAGGTTTATATCTCTAGGCAGATCAGCTTTTTCTGATTCTATACACTATTTAATAAGTACCACCAGTATATTTCATTAGCAGTTTCAAAGTTGGTGTTGCCAGTAAAAAATACTTTTTTTCAGTATAGCTTGTTAAGCAAGCTGTGTAAAGTAAGTCTGTCTCATAAGGCCTGGTAAGTTTTCTCCGGGCCTAATCACAGGTTCATCAGCAAAGAAAGAGAAGGCTTGACAGGCTGCTGGGGCTTACTCTGCCCATCTGATTTTGAGATCTGTGTTACTGAGAAGCTGGGCCATGTGGAACTCAGATGAGAGACGAAACATGAGGCCTTTTGTGACTTTTAATCTGCGTGCAGAACTACGACAAGAAATTTTCCACCTCTACAAGAAATATGCTGGAAATTACAGTAAACAAAAGCCTTCCATTACTAAGGCCAGATTTTCCTCTGTCTACTTGTGAATTCAACAAATGAAGAAGAAGAAGAAGAAGAAGAAGAAGAAGAAGAAGAAGAAGAAGAAGAAGAAGAAGAAGAAGAAGAAGAAGAAGAAAATAAATAAAGGATACGTGAGAAGTATTCCAACGGGAAAAAAACCTTCAAGTGTTGATTTTAAAAATTCTGTTATGGAGGGGATCTGGCAGCCTCTTCTGTCCTCCTAGGGCAGTGCACGACCCGGGTGCACTTACCTACATGCAGGCAATACACGCATACACATAAAATAAAAATAATAATTTTTATTTTTTGGTTTTTTTTTTGTCTTTTTGAGACAGGGTCTCCCGCTAGCCCCAGCTGTCCTGGAATTCGCTATGTAGACCAGGCTGGCCTCGAACTCACAAAGATCTGCCTGCCTCTGCCTCCCAAGTGCTGGGATTAAAGGCGTGCGCCACCACGCCCAGCAATAAAATATATTTTTTTAATTCTGTGATGGAGATCAGGCAGGACAATAAATATGTCTACCCTTACTGATGCAGGGAAGGTGGGGTGCCATCTTGCGGGTTCTTAGCCTCATTAATAAAAAAAAGTTTTAATGGATGTAAACAGAAGTCTAGGGACAATTTCCTTAGAGTTTAAAAGAAAAACTCTCAAGGCAGGCAAACTAAATCTCAGCAGCTGCCCAAAGATGAATAGAGGAGGGGATGAAAAAGGCGTGCTGTTTGAACAGTTACTTTTGATGACACTGCCATTTTCCTTTGACAATGACACAATAACAGAAATATTTTCCTGACATATGTAAAAAAAGAGAATATTTTATATGTGTACATACATATAGAGAAAAAGAGTAATATTTAGTTACAAAAATGAAACCACAATGACATTTGCATGTTTATAAAGGTTTTAAATACAGTTATTATGGATTTTAGGACTTTTTTCAATGTAAATGCCATTTAATTTGATGCTAAAGAAAGATGGGTTTTAGAAATACTAGGTGTGCTAGATAGCTTTAGTTGTCAACTTGACACACCTAGGTAGAGGGAGCCTCAATTGGTGAATTGCCTCCACTTGGTCTGTGGTCATGTCTGTGGGGCATCTTCTTGATTACTGAGTGATGTGGGAGGGCCCAGCCCATTGTGGGTGGTGCCACCCCTGGGCAGGAGGGCCTGTGTTATACAAAAAACAGCAGGTTGAACAGTGTTTTTCAATGGCCTGTGCTCCAGCTCCTGCCTCCAGGTTTCTGCCCTGAGTATCCTACCTTGGGCTCCCTGAGGAACTGTGATCTGGGAGATGTAAGCTGAATAAACCTTTTCCTCTCCAAATTGGTATTGGTCAGAGTATTTTGTCACAGCAATGGAGCCTTTGCAGAAGAGACCTTGAGAAGAA
>NW_008352658.1:483285-506920 GCF_000622305.1 Nannospalax galili | reverse complement strand
TTTTCTATTGCAATAGAAAAAAAAGATCTGTATGTAGTGGCGAAAATTGTTGTGTTTAATAAGAGTTATTTTAGTGTTTAATTTTTAACAGTTACCGGCTTCATGGTCTTTGTTTTTAACAGCTTGTATCATATAGTTTTATAACATATTTCACTTCTAATTTTGACAGCATATTCATTTTTTTCTTATTTTTATTTACTTTTTAAATGATTTCATAGAGAACCTTACCTATATTCTACTTTGCTTGTTAAAGCTGAAAAGAAATTATTTGAAATATTTTAAATGTATTTAAGATAAATGTTCCCAACATATTTTTGTTCCCTTTACAGCAAAATTTCATTCCAGGTAAGCATAGAAAGTCTTCTGAAGTTTTAACAAAAACTTCACGATAGAGCCAGCTGTGGAGGCACATGTTTAACTCCAGCACTCAGGAGGCAAGAGCCTTGTCTACATAGCAATTTCCAGGCCAGCTGGGGATATAAGGAGATCCTATTTGTAAAAAAAATTAAGCCATAGAATGAAATTTGTGTTATAATAGGATCTATGCCTAGTATATATAATTTTATAACAGAGCTATACCTATTTCCAGTCTTATATGTGTATATATAGGGAGGTAGTTGGGTATACATGTACGTTTACAAACACGCAGAGAATTCACATCCATAAAGTAAGATAAAATGAGAGCTTACAGTATAATGAGATGCAAATATAAAGCAATCAAGAAGTTTATTCTAAAGTGAGGGTGCACCTTTTAAAAAATTCCCATTTCTGTTAGTCTCTGAAAGCCGAACATTCTGTCACCAGATTGCTTCAGATTTCTCCAACATGCTGTTTCTCTCCCAGAAAAGATTCTTAATGAGTAAAGATGTTGGGCAGCCTTTCATCTGCTTATTTTTCTTATTATTTTTTTAAATTTTATTATTTTTTATTTTATGTGTATGCATGTATTGTCTGCCTATATATAAGTGCACCCATGTTGTGCAATGCCAACAGAGGTCAGAAGAGGCTGTCGGATCCCCTGGGACTGGAGTTACATACAGTTGTTAGCTGCCATGTGGGTGCTGGAATTTGAACCCGGGGCTTCTGCAAGAACCACCAGTGTTCTTAACCTCTTAGCCATCTCTCCAGCCCTATTTTTTTATTTTTTTTATCTTCTTTTGAGACAGGTCTCCCTATAGCCCCAGTTGGTCTGGAACTCACTATGTAGACAAGGCTGGCCTCGAACTGTCAGAGATCTGCCTGCCTCTGCCTCCCAAGTGCTGGGAGTAAAGGAGTGTGCCACCACACCCATCCTCATCTATTTATGTTTTGAAAGAGAACTGTCAATTCCAAACCTTTGCTAATTGCTAAGTGAGCTGTTTTACCTTTTCTTATTGTAGGAGTCTCTTAGTCTTTTATCAGATTTGAACATTGTGTGTACTTTCTTTTTATTTTATTAATATCATTTGCAGCAAAAATCTTAATTTATATGTAATCAAATTTATTTGTTTGTCTTTACACTTGTGCTTTTGTTGTTATATATGAGACCAATTACTTAGTATTTACTCCTGTTTCTTCTAAGAATGTTATAATTTAACTGGATCAATTTGGTAGATGATTGATTTTTTTGTTAATTTTGGTGTGTTAAAGGGGTCCAACTTCCTTCTTTCCACGTGAATATTCAGTTATTCCAGCGCCATTTATTGGGGAGGCTATTGTTCCCCCAGGGAATTGTCTTGACACCTTTGTCAAAAAGACACTGACATAAATGTAAGAGTTTATTTCTTAATTGTATTCTCTTGACTTATAAACCTATTTTTATGCTAGCATAGCTGTCTTGATGACTGCAGCTGTCCAGTAAGTTTTAGCAAGTTTTGAAATAGAAATGTCTGCCCTCAAACTCTGTTCTTCTCAAGATTGCTTTGGCTTTCCTGAGTCCTTTGCATTTCCATATCAATTTTAGAATCACCTTGTCAATTTCTACAAAAACTTCAACAGGAGTTTTTGACGTACACTGTACCTGTAGGTCAGTCCAGGAAAGATTTCCATCTTACCTATGCCTTCTAATCCACCAACATAGGTTTTTTTTCATTTATTTAGGTTTTCTTTAACTTCCTTCAGCAATATTATATAGCTCTCATACTTAGTTTATTGAGTTTTTTTTATTCACATGTGTTTGTGTGTGTTTGTTGCATGTGCATACCCTGTGTACAGGGATGCTGGTAGAGGTCAGAAAAGGGGATGGGATCCTCTGCAGCTAGATTTATAGGTGGTTGTGAGCCACCCTGTGTGGGTGCTGGAAACTGAACTCAGGTCCTCAGAATGAGCAGCAAGTGCTCTTAACTGTGAAACCATTTTTCCAACCCAAAGATTTAAGAGTTTTGCATTTTTTATATTAATGTGAGTAGAATTATATTCTTAATTTCATTTGCAGTCTGTAATTACTGGCATATAGAAGTACAATTGATTTTTTAAAATATTTTATTTATTATTTTTTATTTTATGTGTATGAGTGTATTGCCTGCATGTACATGGGTGTAAGTGCACTCATGTCATGCAGTGCCTGAGGAGGTCACAAAAGGGCGTCGGATCCTGGAACTGGAGTTACAGACAGTGGTTAGCTGCCATGTAGGTGGTGGGATAGAACCCGGGTTCTCTGCTCTTAACTGCTGAGCCATCTCTCCAGACCTTAGAAGTACAATTGATTTTAAACACTGACCTTGTATTCTGCCATCTTGATGCATTTATTTACTCATTCTAATGAAATTCCTTGAGATTTTTATAAATAAAATCATGCCGTCTATGAAGACAATTTTCATTGTTCCTTTTTTTTTCTTTCTAATCTGGTTATTTTTTATTTCTTTTACATGTCTGTTTGTCCTAATTAGTGAAATGCAGACAGGATATTTTTATCTTGTTCCTTATCACAGAGGGAAATATTCAGTCTTTCATTCTTAACTATAAAATTGGCTGTGATTTCTTTGCAGATGTCCTTTATCATGTTGAGGAAGTCTGCGCCTCACTGTAATTTGTCTGACTGTGCTTTATCTTGAAAGAATGTTAAATTTGTCAGATGGCTTGTCTACATCTATTGAAATGATCTTTCTAAGAATTGGTCCATTTCCTCTAAGATGTCTAATTTGTTGGCACACTGAGGCTAATAGTTTCCCGTAGAACCCTTCTTAATCTGTCAGGACTTTAATGATTTCCCCTTTCATTCCTTCCTTATTTTGCTAACTGAGCCTTTTTCCTGTTTCTTTTTGTTGTTGTTTAGGGGTTTTTTTTTTGTTTTTGTTTTGTTTTGTTTTGTTTGAGACAGGGTCTCCCTGTAGCCCCTACTGGCCTTAATCTCACAAAGATCTGCCTGCCTCTGCCTCCAGAGTGCTGGCATTAAAGGCATACACTGCAACACATGACCTATTTTTTTTTTTTTTTGGAAAGTGTCCATTACATTGACCTTTTCATATTGGGCTTCATTAATTTTAATTTGTAAGTTTCTTTTCTTATTTATTGTTTATTTAATCTAATCTTTACTTATTTTCTTTCTGTATGATGCAGGTTAGTTTATCTTCTTTTTAAAGCAGAACAATGCATGCATGACCTGAGCTCTTCTTTTTTAGTGTAGGTATTCACAGTTAGAAATTTCCTCTAGGTGTTGCTCTAGTTTTATCCCATAGTTTGGAGAAAGGTGCTCCTCTGTTTTGTCTTATTTTGGTTGCTCTCATTCATCTCCAGTAATTTTCTAATTTCTTTTATTAGGTTAATTGCTTTAGTAATACATTGTTTAATTTCTGTGAATTTATTATTCTCAAGGTTTAATTTTATTATCATTTCTAATTTGATCCATTATGTTTAGAGACTATATTTTGTGTGACTTTAATCCTCTTTAAAGTTATTAAGGCTCATTTTGTGGCCTAATGTGTGGTTTATCATAGTAGACATGCTATGTGCACTTGAAAAAAGTGTGTATTCTGCTATTGTTGAATAGATTGATTTTTAGATGTATTATTAGTTACTCATCTGTTTTCTGTTATAAAATATCATGACCAAAAGCAACTTACAGAAGTGTTTATTTTGGCTTCTGGCTTGAGAAGGATAGGAGTCCATCATGGTAGAAGACATGGCAGCAAGGGTCAGGATCAGGAAGCTGAGAGATCACATCTCAAACACACATAGGAAGCAGAGAAGCAAACTGGAAGTGGGGGGAGAATGTAAACTCTCAAAACCCACTCCCAGTGACATACTTCCTCCAAGAAGGCTCCACCACCTAAAGGCTCCATAACCTCCCCAAACAGCTACCAACTAGGGACCAAGTGTTAAAATACCTGAGCCTATAGAGGACATTCCTCATTCAAACCACAGCAGATGTCTATTAGGTCTACTGATTTACTATGTTGTTCAAATCTTTTATATTCTTGTCAATGCGTCCATTTTTTTTCTACCCATTATTGGAAGTGGAGTGCAGGATTATCAATGTTTGTTTTCAACTTCTTTTTATTTTTTTCAATATTAGCAGTTTTGCTTTATGCATTTAGGAGTTTATTTTTAAATGCCTGAATGTTTACAATTATGACATTTTCTTAATGGATTAACTTCTTACCATTATAAATTATCCTTTATGGTCTCTAATAATATATTTTATTTTAAAGTTTATTTTGTATGTATTATTGTCACAGCTCCACTCACCACTTGTTACTTAAACAGGGTTTTAGTTTCTTCTCTTTTGTATCTTTGACTCTGAAGCATGCCTCACATAGACAGCAAACAGTTGGATGTTACTGTTTCTTAACACTTTATAATTCCTGCCTTCTGGTTGGGCTAACTAGTATTTTCACATTTAGCAACATTACAAGTGCATCAGTTTCCACCTGCCTTTTGCATCTTCCTCTCTATATGCCTCGCATCTCTCCTTCTGCTCCCCTTTATCCCTTTTATGTTAAGTAGATATTGTCTAATATAACACCTGCATTCTTCTAAGAAATTTTAGTTGTATATATTAAAGTATTTTCTTTGCATTTCCTCTAGGGTTTTCAACATGTACATTAACTTATAAAACCTTCTTCAGATCTATGTTAATTCTAGTGCAATAAAGAAATTTTATTGTTTTGTTTTGAGACAGGATCTCACTAGGTAGTCCAGGCTGGCCTCAAACTTGCTATGTAGCTCAGGTTGACCTTGAACTCACAATCCTTTTGCTTCAGCCTCCAGAGTTGGGATTTCAATTATATGCTACCATGCCCAGCTAAAATATTTTACTCTTACATTGCTTCTTTCTCTACTGTTCCCTTTATTGTGCTATCATGTATGCAATATATGCATACACAGTTCCAACAATACAGTGTTATACTTGCTAGTTAATGTATTCTTATGTCTTGAGGAAAAAGAACAAATATTTAGAAAGTGTATTAAATTAGCCTTTTATTTCCATTTCTGACTAAAATATAGTGTTATAGTTGTTAGTTAATATAATCTTATGTCTTGAAGAAAAAGAATAAATTAATATTTAGAAAGTGTATTAAATTAACCATTATTTCCATTTCTGACTTCCATCTTTCTACCTGGAGATTTGAATTACCCTTTTCTGTTCTTTTCTTCCTATAATACAACTTTGCTTCTCCATGCATCCTTTCTCTGTGAGTCTCAAAATGTGGCATTTCTTTAATTTCAAAAATAACATTATTTTATTTTATTAATTATGTATATTTCATGTATATCTGTGTAAGAGTATGTATATGTGAACGTAGTTGCCCATGGAAGCCAGAAGAGGGTGTCAGCAGTGACCGGTGGTTGTGAATTACCTGGTTCACAACCTGGGTCCTGGGAACTGAACCCAGGTCTTTTGCAAGAGCAGTATGCACTCAACTTCTAAGCCATCTCTCCAGTCCTGTACTATATATTTTTAATGAAAATTATCTTTAAACAAAGTGAGAGAAGTCATATATAATTTTATATTCTTTTACAGCTACCTACATAATTAACTTTACTGGTACTCTTTTTTGTATGGATGGATTTTAATTGCTGTCTATTGTCCCTTGCTCTCAGCCTTAAAAATTCATTTCGGTATTTCTTTTTTTTAATTTAAAAGTCTGTGTGTATGAGTATTTGAATGTTCATATGTGTGTTTCAGGTGTTTATAGAGGCATGCACGCACATGTGCGCAATACCTATGAAGGTCAAACGTGACATTGGGTGTCTTCTTAATCACTCTCAATTCTATTTTTTTGTGACAGAGTCACTGATTTAGCTAGAATTGCTGACCAGTGAACCTCAGAGAGTTTCTTGTCTCCACCTCCCCAGTGTTAGAATCACAAGTGCATGACACTGCACCTGGCCTCTTCATATGGATGCTTGCACTGAGCCATCTCTTCAGCCCTCTTTTATATTTCTTGTAAAACAGATCTGCAAACAACACATTCTTGTAGCTTTTGCTATCTGAAATGTCTTTGCTCTTCGTTTTGAAACAGCTTTTCCATATCCAAGGCTCTTTATTGACAGTGCTTTATCATGGCCTTTCCAGTGTCGTCCCACTTTCTTTCCTGTATTATCTCTAATGAGAAACCAATGGTTGCTCTTAATAGAGTTTTCTTGTACTTAGTGGAGTTTTTTTTTTTTTTTCTTTTACTGCTTTCGAGGTTTTCTTTGCCTTTTGCTTTGAATACTATGTATATGATCCGTACATGTATAGGTATGTTATAAATTTGTTATACTTGATGTTACTAAATGTAGATTAATATTTTCATTAAATTTGAGTCCCCAGTTATTCTTTCCTTGAAAATTTTTATCTCCTTTTTCTCTTTCCTCCATCTTGGGGTCTTATTATGCCCGTGTGGATATTGTACCTAACATTTCTCTGATGATCTGTTCAATATTTTGTTCTTTTTTTTCTGTCAGTTCTTTAAATTCCACAATCTCTAAATCTAGACTTAGAATAATGAAATTACTTTCTCTAGAACTAGGACATAATTCTTCTGTCTTTTGCCAGCTAAATAACTATTATTAGGATTCTTTTGCAATTTTTTTTAATTTGGTCATTAAATACCTCAACTTTACAATATGCATTTGCATTTGTCATTAAATATATAATTTATAACTCCCATTTGGCAAAGCATTGTCATCATCACACCTTCTTTTGATTATTATGTGCGGGCTCCTTTTGTTCTTTGCCTATATTTATGATGAGAGCTTTGAAGTCCTTACCTAAGTCCCACATCTGAACCCTTCAAAAGCAGTTTCATTGCCCAATACTTTTCTTGTTTGTAGTTCAGTTTCACCTAGTTATTTTTATGTCTCATAATTTTTGGCTGAAAAGTAGGAATATTAAATAATATATTATAGCAACTTTCAGATACCAACTTCTCCTTCCCATGATTCGCTGTTGCTGTTTTCTGCTTTATTTATTTGTTTAGTGAGTAGGTTGAAGTGACTTTGTAAAATGTTTTCTTTCTGTGTATTTGCTGTCCTGATACAAAATTTTTTCTTTCTTATTCTTATCATTTAATCTGTCTAATGGATCTGCCTCTTGGACAGCATAAGCTATTTATTAGTAAAGATACTTTAAGTTGCTTAAGTTTCTTCAGCTAGCTAGACTTAGAGACTAGTCTCATAGTTCAAGAAGACTTTGCCCCAGGTTCAATCAAAGATTGGTAGCTTTTATTTGACCCCTCTGATAATTCCTCAGAAGGCACAGTTTAGGGCATGCATGTAGTCTTCCATACTATAGAGGATACATGTGATTTTAATTTTAATTTTTTATTATTTGTTAATTTATTTATTTATTGGTCTTTTTGAGACAGGGTCTCGAGCTCACTATGTAGGCCACACTGGCTTTAAATCTTACAGAGATTCATCTGTCTCTGCCTCCTGAGTGCTGAGATTAAAGGTACGTGCCACGATGTCCGGCAATTTTTTTATTATTTTTTAAAAGTGCATTTTCACACGTGTGTGTGATGCAGAGAGGAAGAGAGAGAGAAAGAGAGAGGGAGGGAGGAAGGGAGGAGGAGAGGGAAAGAGAGAGTGAGAAAGGGAATACCCTCAAAGGCCAGAGGTGTGCCCACTCCCTGATGCAAATGCTGGCAAACTAGATTTAGTTCTTCCACAAGAACAGCTACATGGTCTTAATCACTGAGCCATCTCTCCAGCCCCTTAGTTTTAATCAAAGCTTCTTGGGTATTTTTCTTGGGTAGCAAGAACTTCTAATTTAGTCAGAGATTGTTCTTAAGCCCCAGTGAGGATTCATTCCTAGGTGATTGTTCTGTGCATTTTCAAGTCTTCTCTATGTCCCTGCTTGATTGCTCATGAATGAATTATGCTGGTTTACTCATAGCGTTTCTTACTATTAGGGATCACTCTAATCCCAGGAGAATTCTTGGAGAATGCCTCATTTCCTGGTTTTCTGATGGCTCTGTCATTTTGCTTATCTCTATGTGTATTATGGAACCATGGGAATCCTTTTAAATTATATCAAAATCAGTGTTCTGTTTGACACCACCTTTCTAGCACTGAATGCTCAATGCTTTGTTCCATAGGATGTCATATTTCTCAGGTGGCACTATGGAGTTTATTTTATGGACTACTTCCCCTTCTGGGTAGAATCACTGTCACTGTATAAAACGTGATGACAAGACACTGACTGCTTCTAGAAAAAGATATTTTAGTTATATGAATGAATGACTAGAAGAGCATCATAGGATGGTCCTTAGTCTTGGCTGTACCTTTACCCCCTGAGTATCTCATTCATATAACTGGCTGAGCCGGTGATTGGCATGCCATAGCATAGAGCATCTATTGTATGAATGGGATTTGAGGAAAAGAGACTAAGTTATTTAAGTTACACTAAACTGGAGTAAAAATTCTGCATCATAGGTATGAGAAAAATAAAAAAAAAAAAAAAAAGACAAAACCATCAGTCTATCCCTGAAAAGTCAATAGAAGACAGGGTTCCCTCTCCATTCAGCCCTTAGAATTAGAGATCCTAGGGTAACTTTCATTAGATGGAGCTCTGGTGCAGGGCCAAGGGTAGCTAGGCAGTATGTTGTGGCTCAAATACCACAGACTACTGTTCATCTTGGATTTAGCACATTTTTCTTGAATGAATGTTTTCTGTTTTCTGTATGTCCTTGGGACAATACCAGATACTTTAAATCCTTGTTTTTATAGTTTTCTCCAGCTATATTGGTGTCTGTTGGAGAAAGAGCATGTCTCACTACTCCTCCTTTGTTTTCAGACAGGGATTAGAAAATACTTTAAGTATTCAAAGTCAAGAACATAAATACTCTAGTAAGAACTTTCTTTAAAAGAAGATTGGGGAGACTGTTTGGAATAATGACTTATTATCTGGTCTTGAACCAGAGTTTTCTCCAGCTGTTTGAGGAGAGCCATACCCTGTTTTAGAGCAGCATGTAAAATACCTCTGGCTGACACTGTGGTCTCTGAAAGTCAGAGGGATGGACAGCTGGGTAGATGCCACCTCTCCAACACCAACACGAATGGCAAGGGAACAATATCACATTCCATTTAATTCTTAAAAAGAGTTTCCAGCCAGGCGTGGTGGCACACTTGGGAGGCAGAGGCAGGCGAATTTCTGTGAGTTCAAGGCCAGCCTGGTCTACACAGTAAGTTCCAGGCCAGCTGGGGCTACAGGAAACCCTGTTTCAAAAAAAAAAAAAAAAAAAAAAGAGAGTTTCCAACACTGGGTAAAGCTAAGTACAGATGGCCATGAGGTAGGACTACTGTGTGTGAAACCACTTGTGCTTCCTGAAAACCTTGCCCATGCCCCTGCACATCCATTTCAATACTGGTGACCAGATGATATCTAAGCATCTAGAAAACTGGCTTTGATTTTAGGGATACCAGGAATCAGACTAGTGAGATGGTCACTGGCTGAAGACTGGCTGGAAAGAACAATCATGTCATCACATTAATCCATTCAGAGGTGGGGAGGATTTTTGTGACTCAGGGACAGAATGTCCCAAGTTGTGACAAACTTACTTAAGAATAATGTCACTCAAAAGATGTCCATGTTCTTTTGTAATTTTTGTTTTTGTGTTTTGGAGGTTGCTCTGTTTTGTTTTGTTTTCATGTGGGCTTGGCTAGCTTGGAACTCACTATGTAAACCAGGCTGACCTCAAACTATTGGGCAGTCCTCCTGGCTGCTGACTGGAATTACAGTCATGCATCACCATATGTGGCAAAATATCCACATTCTAATTCCCAAAAACCTAAGGATATTTTATATTACATAGCAAAGAGCAATTCTGGTTACAGATAAAATTAACGTGTTAATCATCTAACCCAATAAATTAGATTAGCTGGAGTATTCTTGTATGCCCAACCAAAGCAGTTCTTAAATGAGGAAAAAGGAGACAGAAGCACAAGTAACTTTCAGAGTGAGCTCTGAAAGACGGGACAGAGAGTACAGCTTCCAGTTAGACAAGAGAAATCACTTCCATAGATCTCCTGGGCATCATGGTGACATAGTTAATAACAACATACTGCATATTTTACGAGTGTTGAGGGGACAATGAGATGGCTTGGTGAGTAAAAACACACATCATGGAAGCCTCACAACCTGAGCTGGGTCCCTGGAACCCACATAGAGGTGGAAGTGGAGAACCAGCTCCACATACTTGTCCTCTGACCTGCACATGCATACACACGTATCACATACACATACATCACATACTCATACACACATCATACACATACCACATACACTTATCACACACATACCTCCACATACACTCATCACACATCACACACACACACACACACAGACACACACACACACACACACACACACAGGCATACTAATTTTTTCTTCAGACCTGGTACATACTTTAATCAAAGTATCAGTATGTAAAACAATTCAACATTCAAAAATCAAAGCCATTCTAGCTACTAATACTGAACTTGTTAAAAAAGAAATGTAAGTAAAATGGTCCTTTCCGTATGAACTAATGAGATGATCCAGAACTGGGAGAGGTCAGTAGTAGAGCTCTCATGTAGCATGCACAAGGTTCCAGTTTCAATACACAGCACTGCAAAAAGATGATTGTTCTTTTAATATTTGACTTCTGGGTTATTTTGGATTTCTACTTAACAGCCCTAATAAGCACAGGTAGGTGACTTACAAGCATTTATTCTTTTGACTGATTATTGTCTTCAAGTGAATTTATTATTAACACTGAAACCATGCATCTACCAACAACTTGTTTTTCAGTTATAGTTATTTTTAATTCTTAAATATACTGTTTCTGAAAGCAACACTAGCTCAAAATATTGGGATATGTCAACTAAATTTTTAAATTTTATTTTTTAACAGAGCATAAGGTAGGGGTTTATTTACAGAAGAGTGGGCACCCCACATTTATGACTGCACTGTAAAGTCCACACATAGGCAGTATCCCCACAGCTGAAGACATGTTTAAACAGGACACTACCCTACCCAGTTCCACTAAGGACTGCTGTGATTGTCCTTAGTAAATAACTGTAGAGCTGGCTTGGGTCCTCAATTCCTGAATAAATGACACAGCACTTGCTCATGATAAGATTTATCCTATAAAATGTTTGTCAAATGTGTAGCTGGGTTGGGTCCTTAATTCCTGAATAAATGACACAGCTCTTGCTCATAATAAAATTTATCTTACAAAATTTTTGCCAACTCTTAAAGCTTTTGTAGACTGTCTTTTTATCCATATCATTTGAATCTTTATTTCCCTTTTTTACCCTCCTATAACAAAGGCAATCTAAGAAAAATACAGGAGAAATACAAGCATCAAACACTCAGAGAGTGCTCTGTAGACAGATCCCAGATACCTTGATTTCTGAGTCAAGAAAGTTTCAGGAAGCTGGAGAGATGGCTCAGAGGATCAGAGCACTGGCTGCTCTTGCAGAGAACCTAGGTTTGATTCTCACCACCCACATGGCAACTAACAACCATTCATAACTCCAGTTCCAGGGGATCCAACACCCTCTTCTGACTTCAGTGGGCACTGCATGACACGGATGCACGTACATCCGTGCAGGTGCAGGCAATACACTCATATACGTAAAATAAAAATAATAATTTTTTTGAGTTTCACAATAAAGCCATTATGGGAGATGTGGATTATAACAAAAAGGATACTGAAGAAAGAAGGAAAATGCTGCTATCAGGTGTTACCAAATCATAATTTTAATATTGAAAAATAGAGCAAAGATCACAAAATAAAACTAAGCAGTTTTTTGTAAAGGACATTTGAGCCAGGTATAGTGGTGCATGCCTTTAATCCCAGCTCTCAGGAGGCAGAGGCAGGTAGCTCTCTGTGAGGCTGAGGCCAGCCTGGTCTACATAGTGAGTTCCACAAAAGCTGGGGCTACAGGGAAAACCTGTCTTAAAAAAAACAAAATAAAACAAACAAAAACCCATAAAAGAACATTTGGCATGCGTGCAGCCAAGCATGTTCACATAAATAAATGTATACAATCCATATTAAGTAGTTTGTTTGTGTGTTTTCCAGCTCTCCTCAGACCAACGGAGACTCTTCAAAGACTAGCACCTAGCCTAGGAACTCCTTAGTAACTCAAGTAATTTTCTAATAATACCCTGAATCCTAGGTGTATCTCATTCCTTCCTTCCTTCTTTGTTTCACTTGGATATTTAGCTAAACAGATCGAGGATATGTCCTGTTCTTTCTTCCATGTTCTGTGTGCAGGTAAGAGGATGCGAACCCTGCAGGACCGATGGAGTCTGTAAATTTCTTGCTCATACTGAGCTTCAACTTCCCATTTGCAATATCTCATCTATGCTATTTAATCTAAAGTCTTTTTCATTAACAGGGAAAACATAAGCACATAGTAACATATGGCTACATTTTTACAAATCATATAAATTACACACTTTTCTATAAAATACACAGACCCTAGTTCACTTTAACTCATTAAGGTATTATGAAAAGGAGGGGACATATTGGCCTAGTAGTTTATAAGGACATTATTTTAGATTAAGAAGTAAAACAGTTTCTAGCCTTTAGTAACTTACAGACTCACTGGCACACAATATCAAAGTAATGTATCTATACAGCTTCTCTTGGGAAAGTAGACGATGTTACTATCAGACCCTGTGGTAATACTTACATACCACAGCACGACTGCCTGTCCCTGCCTTTTGACTACACAGCTTCTCCCCAGTTTTCACCTGTCCCCGACATCATCAAGGGTCTTCTAGATAGCAAGGCTAAGTAAGCATCAATTGCCTCCTGCCTGAAATGTACTTCTAGAAGTGGAAACAGATAACACTGCTTGACTTTTCTTAAATCTGGCCCGAGTTCACTCACTTCTGTTACTGGTCCAGAAAATAAATAGAACAGACAAGAGAAAATTGCAATATCAAGACAATGTGTGCAGTAATCAAGTTAAGCACTGTACTGTGTACCAACGGAACACAGCCCCATCTGGTTGGAAGAGTTGAATTTAAGAATTTAGAGAATGCTTCTGAATTTTGAGTGTTTTAGCTGTTTTCTGGTCACGGCTACAGTGCTAGCTACATCGTGCCCTTTTCTTGGCACAACTTCAATGAACCAAGAGTTTGCTTTGTTCAACCCGAGGGCTGCATACTTTAGCGACCAAGCTGCTCGCAGGTGCCCACTGCAATCCTGCTTGTGTGTGTCACATTCTGGAGCGCTGTGCTGAGGCAAAGTTTTTAAGACTGAAAAAAAAAAGCCTAGAATAACATGCGAACAATGTGCTGGTATAGATTTGGATTTCTTCTTTTACTAGGAAAAAAATTCTAACATTTCTACCATGTTCCCAGCAGAAAACCCTTTAAAAACCTTTTTTTTTTTTCTGCTTTCTACTTAGTGACATGGAATGTCAGGCATTCAGGGGAACTAATTGCCTCAGTCTGCCAATTTCACAACCATGATAATTCATAGCTTCTTTGGTTGGTAAAGTGGAATGGAGTAGGATGGCAAAGAAAATAGTTCCATCGAAGTCTTCACTTTTTTAAAAAGTGCTTTAGGGAAGCACAGGTGCAAAGCCCTTGTAGCCAGAAGAAAAACAGTAAAATCTGTGGATGGATGACGCCAAGCTTGCTTCTTATGAAATAAGATTATCTCATGCAAAATGTGAATTTATATATTGATAAAAACAAAACTGAGACCATTGTATATTTTGTGAATCACAGCTAACAGTCTAAAGATCTCTCTTAGTGCTGGCCCTTCCCTAAGGTCTATGCAGTGACTGAAAGGTTAACTTGCTGGAATGTTTCTAAAAAATATATACCCAGCAAATCAGTGGGGCAGAGTCTCTCTACCTTCTGCAGCAAACTGGAAGTTTAGATCTTCTATCCAAGTGCAAGTAACAATTTGAAAAGATAAAGCCAGTCATGAGGTAATACTGAGTTTAGTCAATCTTAAGCTCTATCTTAAACACCTCCTTCAGTGCAGTGCACTCTGTTTCTACCAGGTTCTAGCTCTCAAAACTAACATGCACCAGTTCTGGTCAGCTCATCTACATGGAAGAATGACCAAGAGAACCCTCACTGAAGGCAAGACGTCATCCATATATTTATTTGTGGTCATCCTTACTTGTCAGAGAATTGTAGCTTTTTAGGGAGGTCACGTTGTTTTTACCGTGCCTGTTGCATCCATTGTTTTCTTGGGAAACTTGAGTCCCCAAATTTCTATACCCCACATTCCTCAAGTACAAGTCACATACATTGTGCTCTTTAATGTTTGGATTTATTTCTCATTTCTCCTTCCTTCCTTCCCTCCTTCCTTCCTTCTTTTTTTCCTTTTCTTTCTCAAAACAGATGGCAAGTTTGTAAAATTTCCCTCCAAGTTTTAGCAATTCTTCCTTCTACTTAGCAAGTCTTCATTATATTCCCATTAACTCATATTTCTGAAATAACAAGTTTAACAAAACTAACAACTTGTTTGCTGAATATTTACTCACTTCATGTTGCCCAAAGACTTGCACAAGAAAAATTACATTAAATTGTACAAAAAACATAATCTCCTCTTTCTAATTTTCTGAATAATAATATTATGTTATCTTGCTGCGTTCCTTCAAACTGAGCCATTTGCTAATAATCTCAAGGCACACAGATCTATGCATTATCTACACTTAAATAAGACTGGAAAAGGGTGAAAAATTTGAGATAAGAGAGGGGTCTAGTAGGAGGGGGAGGGGGACAGGAAACGGTAAAAGATGAATGAGATCAAATCACATGATATATATGCATGAGAATGTTATAATGAAACCCTTTGTTTTCTACAATAAATTTATGCTTTAAAAAAAAAGTGTGAATGTTAAACTCTAGGCCCCATAGAGGAAAAAAATTGAAGTCTAGAACTCAGTTTTTAAACTACAACATTGTTTGAAATAAGATGTGAGATAATATAATGGGGTATAGTAATTTCAAGCTAACTATATTTATAGTTCTACAATATTTTACTCAAGAGAAGATATTTATTGACACATTAAAATGTTATCACTGCCCTTACACAGTGGGCATTAAAGTATATCTTATTTATCTATATATTTTTTAAATATATAGAGGTCCTTCCTTACCCATATTTTTGCTTTCTGTGGTTTCGGTTACCTGTGGTCAATCACAGTTTAAAGTATTAGATGGAAAATTCCAGAAACAAACACTTCATATTTTTAAATTGTGTCCTCTTGTGAGTGTCAGGATGAAATTTCTGATGACTCAGCTCTACCCTCCAAAGGATGTGAGGCATTTCTTTGACATTTCCATCGTAAGACACTACCTGCCTATCATGTACTTACCCAGCTCCGTGATTAGATGGCTGTTATAATACCACAGTGCATGTCCTCAAGCACATAACATTTTACTTAGTAATATCCCCATCTTGCAAAAGTAGTGAGGCCAGTAATTCGAATACAAAAGTGAAGTTATGAAATGTTTTAGTTGAGTGAAAAAAGTGAAATCTCTTGGCTTAATAAGGGAAGAAATAAGATTAAATAATAAACTTACTAGCATCTATGCTTGATGCTTTTATTCATGAAATTGTGAAGAAAAAATAATGTTAATTTTTAATAGATTTTATTTAATTTTTAAAATTTTGTGTGTGCGAATATGTACACATGAGTACAACTGCCCCTGGAGGCCAAAAGAGGGCATCGGACCCTGTGAAGCTGGAGTTAAAGGACTGTGAGCCACCTGACAAAGGTGTTGGGAGCCAAACTTGAGTCCTCTGCGAGAGTATTAGCACTGTCATCTCTCCAGACCCTGGGTTAACTTTGATGTCTTAGTTTCATTTCCAGTTGCTCTGATAAAATAGCCTGACAAAAGAAATTTAAGGGAGAAAGGGTTTATTTGGCTCACAATTCCAGGTTATAATCCATCACTGTGGGGAAGTCAACAAAGCAAGAACGTGAAGTAGTGAGTCACATTACATCATAGTCAAGAGCTAAGATCAGTGAATTAATGCTTGCGTGCTAGTGCTCGGCTTGCTTTCTCTATTCTTGGCTAGGCAATGGTACCACCTTGGGCAGATTTACCCACCTCAGTGAAGGTAATCATGACAATAACGCACAGACGTGCACAGGCCTCCTAATCTAGACAGTCCCTCTCTGAGAGTCTACCCACAGGAGATCCTGGACTATGTCAACTTGACAATTTAAACCAACCATCACATTTGCTTTCATACCTCAAGCTGCAAAATTATTGCCATAGTGCATGGTAAGCTGAGAGAGAAAAAAGCATTAAATTTCTGGGTGAAGGATTTGAACTGCAAATAGGATTCCACTGGTGACAGGTTGTGCCAGAAAGTATTCCTTCTGTGAAAACCTTGGCAAAGACTCTCCTGAAGGAAATGATCGCAAGCCCCTTAGTGAAAGTAGGGAACGGTTACACACATTCAGGAATGAGCTTAACTCAGAAATACAGAAAACGACTAGAGAGGATAACGCACCTGCTGCCACATTCCAGCTGTGTTGATGTTGACTACAAAGCAAGAATGCTATTCGAACCAAGCCTTTAATTGCAATAACCTGGTCGGTTCAGGAAGAATATGTTCAATAGTTGGTACATTCACAAAAGTACAAACAAAGCCACAAAACATGGATGGATAAATGATCCCCGGTACCATGTGGCAACACCACAGACTGCAGGAAAAAGCCAGGCAGAATGCAAAGAACAAAGAACCCATGCACGCTCAGGAGTAAAAATAAAATTATATTTCCATGAGGACCATGTTCACATGTTTTATTAGAGTATATTATAGTTATTCTGCTTTGAGTGTGTTTAAACATCTTGCTATGCCTAATTTATAAATTAAAAAATGTATCATAGATATGAGTGTATAGGGAAAATCATAAATATAGAGGGTTTAGTATTATCTGTGGTTTCAGGCAACCACTGGGGACTTTGGAATGTTCACCCAAATTGGGGTGGGGAGGGTCACTGTGCAATAACAATAAAGAAGAAACATCCCCACGTGGGAAGGTCATGCAGGAGCCAAGCAATGTGAAGATAATGACATGGGGCTGGACAGATGGCTCAAAGGTTAAGAGCACTAGCTGCTCTTCCAGAGGATCTGGGTTCAATTCCCAGCACCCACATGGTGGCTAACAACCATTCATAACTCCAGTTCTAGGGATCACCCTCTTCTGACCTTCGCAGGTTTACATACATGTGGTGCACTTATATACATGCAGGCAAAACACTCATACACATAAAATAAAAACAAATCTTTAAAAAGGCTGGTGTGGTGCTATGTACCTTTAATCCCAGCACTTGAGAGATAGAAAGAGGCAGGCAGATCTGTGTGAGATGGAGGTCAGCCTGGCCTACATAGCAAGTTCTAGACCATCTGAGGCTACAGGGAGACCCTGTCTTAAAACAAACAAACAAAAAGAAAGAAAAAAACAGATAATGTCATGCATTGTCTTTGTGAAAAAGATGTTTCGGTTATAAATCCCTATTACAAAGGTGAAGAGTTCCACAGAAAATCTGCGTTAAGTGAACTAGAAAGAATAGGATTTGCTATTGTTTGTGATTATGAAAACCTGAAGTAAATATTCATGGACATTGTATTAGTTACTTTTCTGTTGCTGTGATAGAAACACTGACCAAAGCAACTGATAAAAGGAAGAGTTTATTTAGCTCACAGTTCCAGGGGAATTACAGTTCATCTTGGTGGGGAGGCATGGTGGCAGAGGTGGCTGGAGCAGGAACAGAAAGCAGAGGGCTCACATCTTCCAGCAGGCCCAGGAAGCAAGAGAGCAACTGGAGATCCAGCAAGGCTTAAGAACTCTCTAAGCCCCTCACCCCCAGTGACGTGCTTGCTCCATCATGGCCATACCTTCTAAGACCTCCCAAAACAGTGCCACCAACTGGTGACAAAATGTCCAAACACTTGGAGCCTTTGGGGGACATTTTCACTCAAACCACCACAGAAATAAAACATGAAAACTATTTTTTTTTAACCTGGGAAAATATGTGACTAAAGTAAGTCATCTCCCCTACCCCTTCTTACCTTGTCATCCTCCACCTAACACATAGCAAGCATATCTACCTACAGAACAAATATTTGAAGTTATTTCTGTTGTAGATATGGATCTGGATCCAGGTGTAGGATCAGGATCCCACATGGTGGTTAACAACCATTCACAAGTCCAGTTCTGGGAGTCACCCTTTTCTGACCTCTGTAGGTTTACATACATGTGGTACACTTACATGCAAGATTTCTAAGTTCTTGAGTCCAGAACAAAGAATCAGATAAGAAACACATGAATAGTGACAGAAGTAGAGACAGTTTATCAACAAAGCATAAAAGGCACTCCTGAAAATGAAAGTTGGGCTACAGAGCTTAGCATGGAACTGGGACCAAGACTCAAAAAGATCCCTCCACTGCATGTCAGAGCCCATTATAAGTTATTCACATATGTATATAAGTGTTTTCTCTACATGTATGCAAGTGCACCATGTGCCCAAAGATGCCTGAAGAGGACATCAAACGCCCTGGAACTGGAGGTAAGAATAGGTGTTAGCCACCTTGCAGGTGCTGGGAACCAAACCCAGATCCTCTGGAAGAGCAGAGCTGTTTCTCTGCTCACTCATCCTCTGTTTTGTTGTATGTAACCCTGATGGGGAAGATCTTGTAATCTTTCTGTCAAATGGCTTCTTTCATGTCGAGGGTGAAGCCCCTTTCTCTACGCCCTGTACATTTCTCCAGCCGTGTCTCAAAACCTCATGAAACCTCAGCTTTGGGGAGGGAGGAGTCCTAAAAAATATCAACAGTTTTTTTTTTTCCCTTCCCCTCGGTTTACATTTGACTCTTTGTAGCTTATCTTAAGAATTCTAAGACCTTGGTAAAATTCAGAATAAAAAATTATGGTTGGCTAGGAAATGTCAGTGAGCTGGCCAGGGATCTCATTTCACTCGTTGATAACAGAGTAAACAGTCTGGAATGCAGATATACGATTTAGTCTGTTTTCATTCCCTTGCCTTCAAAGATAATGACTACCAGTTTATGAACAGACAAGAAGTAGTTGTGTTTTTTTCCCCTTTTTCCTTTAATAAAGGCATTGTGATATGCAAGTAATTCTGAAAATATACAGCCTATGTGATTTCTGAGGTTCTCCAGATACATGACTGAGTTTTAAACATTATCTGTCATACAGAATAGTACTACATTATATCTGTGGGCATTTTAAGGCAAATTTACTGACAGAACAATTTCCATTGCCTTAGATAGAACACTACACCATTCAGAATGAAATGCTTGGAAAACATATTAATTTCTCTACGTGGGGTCATTCACACTGAAGTTATTAACCTTCCGTGGTGGGGTTGCAAATGTAACTCTCTCTTAGGGTCCCTAGTGTAATAGCTGCCTGTTTACTACTTGCATATCTAGCCTAAGTTTGAGATCCTCCTTCCTTGGCAATGTTTCTACCGCTGTTGGTTTATGGAAGGGCCTACCTATCACATGCAAGGCCTTCTGTGGAGCTGCTGCTGTCTCTGAAGCTGTGTGTGTCCTTTGTCTTTCTTTGCTCTGTAGTCACTGCTCAGATGCTGTCGCCTGCTCCAGCTGTTTGCCCTTCAGTAAGGCTAGTGGAGGAATGGATAGCCATACTTGACCCAACCCTGAAACTCCTCTACTTCAATCTACAAAGAACAGGGTCATTAGTTTGACCCTGAATCAGTGACTATTCTTTCATCTTCAGGGTTATTCCAGAATCACAAACGTCATCTAGTTGAATCATTATTGTTGATCTTGTGAAGCAGGAATTTCTTATCAGCCTCAGAAACATGCCTTCCTGGCATCATAGCTCTACTCAGATGAATACCGATACCTTCCAAAAGCATGTAGTGGAAGTCTCCCTTCCTGTTGGCCAACTAGGAGGGGCACTGGGGCCATTTTCTATGTTATTTTATTTCATTGTATTTTGTGTGTGTGTGTGTGTGTGTGTGTGTGTGTGTGTGTTTTGCTCCTTAGGAGCTGACCACTTTGTTTTTTGTTGTTGCTGTTGTTTTATTTGTTTCATTTTGTTGAGACAAGATCTCTCTCTCTCTCTCTCTCTGAAACCTGAGGCTTACTAACTAGACGAGGCTGGTTCATTAGCAAGCCCAAAGCATCACCTGTTTCCACCTTCCAACCCTGGATTTACAAGTGCGCTCTACTAAGACTGGATTCTGACTTGGGTATTGGGGATCAAAGTGTACCTCATGGTTATGTGGTAAGCACTTTACTGGGCTATCCCCTAACCTTCATTGGAGCCATTTTCTATTTATAGCTCATGGTCTCCATCAGTTGTTTTAAAATAATTTCACTTATTTGAATGTTTGTTTGAGATAGAATATATGTAGTCTAGGCTCGCCTCAAATTCACTATGTGACTACAGCTGACTTTAAACTCAATTCTCCTGTCTCAGCCTCCCCAGTGTACCACCATACCTGGCTTGATTATTTTGAAATCCGAGTCGACACTGTGTTAAACAATCCTAAATTCACACATACATAAACAGAATATCTTTTCTTAAGTTGTTCCTGTCATAGAAGAATATAATTATTAACCACAATATACGGACATCTTCCACTTTCAGAGTACAGAGAATGTCAAGCAGCAGATGACAAGGCTATCCCACTCATGACGCTGGAGTCTAGTGTGATAAGAATAAGAATCACAGATTTCTGTGTTATATTATGCAAATTGTTTGTATATTAATAATATCACATGGTAAATGATTGGCATTAAAGTATATGTCACAAAGTATAGAGGAAAGAGCAACAGGAAAGGGAAGAAAGATAAGAACTAGGCTGGACCAGTGGTAGCTAATGCAAGATGTGCTCCTAGACAGGCTGTGAAAAGCCGGTTGTGCCCAGGAAGGTCAAGTGGAGACAGGCGCTCCAGGAGCATACCTTAAATTTGGCAAGGAAAGTTAAATGAGCCTGTGGAAAAGTAAACTAATCTTTTTAACATATTTTTCGGTCAAGTATGGACTAGGCGATAAGTGTTAGCAAATGTATATTTATGTGTTAAGTGTTAGGAAAAGACTGGCCCAAATACTATACTAAGTGCTGAGAGAGAAAACATGCAATGTATTTACACAAGGCACTTACAATTTACACGCACTTCCAGCCAACAACAGCATATGAAAATCAGAGCAACTAGTAGCATTATCCGCCCCAAAAAACCAAAATAGCAAAAATTAGAAATTATATTGGATTATATTAGGCATGCTTAGCCCTTTTTTGTCCAAGAAAATAAAAAAAGCAGAGAGTGAGAAAGCAAAGGGAAGTGAACGTGCTTTCTACGTTCTCTGCTTCAGCTAGACTCTGTGTCCAAGATAGAAGAAAGGCGATGTAGGAAAAGAAAGTCCAGGGGAAATGAGGAGAGACTAGAACTAGAGGACCCTGGGGGCCATGGCACCAGAAACGCCAGACGGGTGTTTTCTGACACTAGCCCAGATCTTCTTTCTATGTTTAACTCAGTTTTAGGTGATTTCTAATGAACCTTTCTGTAATTTTATTCCACTCCTCATTAAAATTGTTGGAAACATTTCTTTTTTCACCAAAAGTAAAATATAATCACAAATTCCAAGTACCTGAGCTGTTAAGCAGCTTGTCCAAAAAGACGATAAATCAACAGCATAACACATCATATATTTGTTAGGGACAAACAGAATCTCCTAACACTTACCAGATTTTAGGTGAAAAGAAACAGGGTTTCCAGAAGAAAAATGAGTCAAGCAGGAATGTGTTGCATGTTCAAATCAGTAGTGTTAATCCATGGACAAATGATACATTTGTCTTAGATAAATTAAAGTTTGGACTCCCATAATTTTATTTTTCCCAGTATATCACAAATCTTGTAAAAGTTCAGTGGTCCAATTAAAGCGCAAAACAAAACCAAGAAAAAAAAAAAGTGCAAATGTGTATAGTAGCATCAAAGAGTGAAGGCAAAGAAAAAAGCTGCTCTTTCCTGTTTGCGCCCCTCCCCTCTGCCCCGATTTGTCTGTCATATTGAAATAAATAAGAGGGCAAGGGCTTCTTTCTCCCACAGTGCTGCTTGTGGTTAGGGAAACAATAAAGGATATTGTTACAAATAGGTAGGCAATATAATGAGAAAAAGAAGTGGCCTGTGGTCGCAGCTGCAGCTGTGTAGGGCAGATGTAAAGTTTTCAAGAGTGTAAGAGAGAAGCTAAGGGCACCAATTAAAGAATAAAGAGGGTCTTGACTGCTGTATATAATAAGGTTATTTGGAACATATTGGCCCTAGTCTTTAAAGTTTATGACTGGATTTTTGAAGTTACCTTTTTCTGGAGAGCTTTTGCTTTAGTATGTTTGTCTGTTTTTTGTTTTTCCCTTCTGTGTATTTTCAGTCCTTTCCAAAACTATGATTTTTATATAAATAGCTTGACAGCGAAAGCATGAAAGTACGGCCTTTGTGCTCACTTGACCCACACTGTAGATGGCAGCGTGTGTGCCAGTACAGACAGCCAGGTCAACGGCCTTCCTCATCTTCCCCAAATGGTCGCAGAACTCCACAGCTCAGTCAGGGTTCGTGGATTTAAGGCATTGTCATGAGAACCAATGTAAACACACCTAACTTGGAGTTTGTTGTCACATTAGTAGTTTATTGTGTGACAGTCTGAAATCAGTAATGTCCAGCCTGGGTTTCTTAAGGACGATCATTGCTACAGCAGCAGCAACAACAACAAAAGCAAGTGTCCTGAGAATACAAGACTCACAGGGTGGGGGTGGTACATGAGCATAAGGAAACAGAGTCTTCCAGGCCTCTGGGAACTTGCTCTTATGAATTTGCAGTGATGGTACAAGACCTATCCAGACTCAAGCACACAAAAACCCAGCATAGAACTGGGGAAATGGGCAGCAGGTCTCTACCTTAGCCAAGGAACTACTGGCAACTCACTACTGCTGGGTGAGGGGGAGTTGTTTTTCTTTAAGGGAGAGACTCTAGATAGGCTGACTAAACTCCAGTGGATGAACTTGCACCAAGGGACATCTGGGTGCACAAACTTGACTAGATAGGCCTTAATACATATGACATAATGCTATGAAGGAGGGGTATAAAAATCATTAAGATGCTTGGTATAAAATGCACAAAAGTTTAAGAAAAAATATACATTGAAAAAAATAAAATAAAATTTTAATGTTTTTGAGAATTTCATGCATAAGTACATT
>NW_008352658.1:461265-483208 GCF_000622305.1 Nannospalax galili | reverse complement strand
ATCCTGCTAAGACCATTTAGAGTTGTTTATATACACATGAGTTTACAGATTATCACTTGGGAGTATATAGCTTATGAGGGGGTTTGTTTCTGGAGAAATCTGATTCTCTCTCCCTCAGCAGCCATTAATTATCTGTAGTTCTTCATCTAGGGGTGGGGCCTTATGAAGTTTTCCCCATCCACATCGGCATGTCAACTGCTGTTGGCATCATTCAAGTCTTGTGCAGGCAAACATCTAGTTGAGATCCCATGGGCACAATATCCCCGTCGTGTCTGGAAGATGCTATCTTGCAGCAGGCATCCCAGTCCTCTGGCTCTTATGATCCTTCTGTCCCTTCTTCTCCAATGTTCTCTGAACCTTTGGTGTAGGGGTTGTGCTGTAGATGTACCAGCTGGGGCTAGGCAGTCACCTCATGGCCACTTATTCTCTACATTTTAATCAGTTGTGAATCTCTGTAGTCGCCTCTGCTGCAAAAATAAGTTTCTTAGATGAGGGATAAAAGCTATACTTATCTAGCTGGGCTGGAGCACACAGGATGCCTTGAGCTGGGCCAAGGCATGTCTCCTTGGTTTCTTGATCACTTGAATGAAGAGATAAAACGATGCATAT
The DNA here is from genome assembly GCF_000622305.1 of Nannospalax galili. Taxonomy (NCBI): domain Eukaryota; kingdom Metazoa; phylum Chordata; class Mammalia; order Rodentia; family Spalacidae; genus Nannospalax; species Nannospalax galili. The sequence continues at coordinate 482,599 of NW_008352658.1, read as the reverse complement.
TGGAATGTGCATGTTAAGAATGTGACCCCTAGAATGACAAGCCCATACCTTTAATTAAAAAAAAAAAAAAAAAAAAAAAAAAAAAAAAAAAAAAAAAAGATCTTTGCTCTTTGGACTCCTGCTTGAAAAGGGGACAATGGTAGTTATATCATAGGGTTATTTTAAGTATTAAACAAGTGAAGACAGAGTTTTTAATTAACTTTCCAGGAATGCAAAAATGGCTCAGCAGTAAAGAGCACTTGCTATTCTTCCAGAAGACCTGAGTTCAGTTCCCAGTACGCACGTCACATGGCTCATAATCACCTGTAACTCCAGTTCTAGGGGATCCAACTCCTCCTCTGACTTCTCTGGCACCAGCATACATGTATACACACACACACACACACACACACACACACACACACCACATACATATAAATAAAAATAATAAAATAAATCCCTAAAAAGAAATTAGAGTAAGGTCTGGTACATAGCATATACCTGATATGAAACGTTTCTGTGCCTCTTATATACTAATAAAATTTACTTTTAATTTCTTGCACTGATTCTATTGCCAAAAAGATTATTAGTATAAAGTAAAAGCTGTTTTATATTTGAATTAACTATACATAGGTTAATTGCTTAAAAAAAAAAGGAAAACAAATTATATCTCAGTCATGAAAGTCTATTGACTGACTCATTTACTCAACAAAAACTTTCCAGTGCACCAAGCAGCGTGTAGGCTGACATGCTATATGGACAGATCAGACTTAGTCCCTTTTTCCTATGAGCCACTGATACAGAAGGTGTTTTATCCCATCATAAAGCAAAGCCATTAAATCCCCCACCTAACACACTAGAACACTCCCATAGAGGTGGTATCTGATGTGTTTGATAAAGACAGAAACAGACAACCTTCACTTTGGCGCCAATCACTCAGACCTGTAACATCAAGGCAGACTTAGATGAAGGTAAGATGCAAGACAGAGCTTTGCCTGGCTCCCAGTACGTGTCTTCAAGACTTAGTGTGTCTACTGGTAATGTTCCCTAAGTGCTATCAGGTAGTATACTATGGGGGGCACTGTTCTAGGTCTTTCCATGTATTACTTCAAGTAAATCTCACAATCCTCATGTAATATTATATCCCAGTTATCTATGAAAATGCAGCAAAGTGATCTGATACAAGGAAAATATGAAGAAACACACCATCCCCCAACAATCCTTTTCTTTTTTTTTTTCAGCTTTTTAAATATGGAGGCAGAAGTTGTCCTTGGGCTTAAAGAGTAATTCTGATTGGTTTTCATTCTATTAAAATAACAATTGAAAGTTTGAAACCATTCATCCTGATATCTGGATTCTGCAAATGAATGTATTCCCAAGGACTAAAATCTTACAGTGTTTTCAAAAACATCTGAAACAAACTGCTAAGGAAACTTAGGATTAAATATGCACGTGCCAAACATCATTGGTCCCAGTAGACAAAGAGTTATCACACACCCACCCCTACCTACTCCTCTGCTGCCCATGACGTCAAAGACAAGTATGTACAAGCCAGTCTCTTCCCTCAGAGACTGTACTCAGTGTAGGGAATTTTGATTCACATATAATGTTATAAGGGTTTCTTTGGGTTTTTTTGTTTGTTTGTTTGTTTTTGGTCTTTTTGAGACAGGGTCTCCCTGCTGCCTCAGCTGTCCTGGAACTCACTATGTAGACCAGGCTGGCTTCAAACTCACAGAGATCCACTGGCCTCTGCCTCCTGAGTGCTGGGACAAAAGGCATGTGCCACCATGCCTGGGTATAATTTTATAAGCATTGAATTGAAATAAACATCCCCAAATAACCGAAGTGCATCGGGAACAAGGTAGGTAACACTGGAAGCATATGAGCACTAGAATACCAGGAGAGAAAGATCAAAGAGGCAGCAGGACTTGCATCTGGTGAGGCCATGAAGGAAGGCATGTGTGCAGCATTTGAAGACTAAGAGGCGCTTTAACGAGCTGAGACAGATGGTTGGAAATTCTTCTTGAAGAAAGCAACACTGATAAAGGCAAAGAGTTAGGAAATTACAGTTTGTCCCAGGAATACCACCCATCCCCATTAGGTTGAAGGGCAGATTCCGTGAGTGGTTGAGGGTTCAGTAGACCCACATTTGAGTGTACTTCCTTCAGTGCCAGGATAAAAATATTGAACTCTTTTTCTCTCAATGTATTTTTTAAATATTTTTATTGATTCTTCAAAAATTTATACAATGTATTTTGGTCATATTCAGACCATCTCCGTCTCAACTCTAGTACCCTCCCCCCCACCAACTTCATGACCCTATTATTATTCATCTTTTAAAAACCTACTGAGTCTAATCTGTGTTCCCTAAATGGTATGCTCATAAATGTGATTCTAACCCTTGGAATCTGGTTAACCTACCAGGTATCACACCACTAAAGAAAACTGGCAGCTATCAATTGACAATATATCCTCAGCTAGGGCTGGAGCTTCCTACCACCTTCCCTGTTCATCATGGGTTTTTGTCTAGCTTGGACTTGCACAAGTCTTGAGCATGCTGTTACAAGTGCTGTGGGTGGGTTCATATGTGCAACTACCCTGCGGTATCCAGACAACACAGTTTCCTTGTATTCATCTACCACCTCTGGCTCTCACAGTCTTTCTGCCCTCTCTTCCATGACCCCTGAGCCTTTGGAGGAGAGGTTTCGATAAAGGTGTCCCATTTAGGGCTGAGCATTCCCCAGTTCCTTTTCATTTTGACCAGTCGTGGATCTCAGTGTTAATCACTGCAAAAAGCTTCTTTGGTGAAAGTTGAGATATTGATCTTAACATAGCAGAAAAATGGTATACTTTCAAGAAGAATTGATAGAATTGATATTAAGAATGGATAGAATTGAAACTGTACTTCAGGATCCTTTATCTTTAAGTGTCTAGGATGCATTTCAGCAGGAGAAGATGCAGGAGGCAGGGCAAATTTCATTTCACTATCCAAATGAACAATAATGACTATCTGAAACAGCAGGATAGAGAGGAGGATGGAGGTGCCACGGAGTGACTGGCATAGGAACTAGAAGAAAGTAAGGACCATCTGAGCTGTCTAAGTAGACAAATTACTGAGGAAACAGTTTATTGTTAACAGAATTTGGAAAGTCATGAAGAAAGTCAGGACACTTTTGAAGTGATGAGTTTTTCTTTTTTAATATTTTTTATTTATTATTTTTATTTTATGTGTATGAGTGTGTTGTCTGCATGTATGTAAGTGCACTCATATCGTACAATGCCCACAGAGGACAGAAGAGGCCATTGGATCCCCTGGAACTGGAGTTACAGACAGTTGTTAGCTGCCATGTGGGTGCTGGGATTCAAACCCAGGTCCTCTGCAAGAACAGCCAATGTTCTTAACCACTGAGCCATCTCTCCAGCCCCTTGTTTTTCAAATATACTAGATTCTGGTGCTTTTAGAAAAGTTAAATGATAAGCCGGGCGTGCTAGTGCACGCCTGTAGTCCCAGCACATGGGAGGGCAGAGGCAGGCAGATCTCTGTGAGTTCAAGGCCAGCCTGGTCTACATAATGAGTTCCAGGCCAGTTGGGAGAACCTGTTTCAAAAAGATAAAAAAAGCAAAGTTAAATGATTTTTAAGCAGACAGGAAAAAATACAGAGGGCCACATCTTAGATGGAGACTGGTCTTGGATATATAATCTCAGAAATCAGGCCTAGCATGATGACTCAGTACGTAAAGTACTTGCTGCAGAAGCATAAGGACCTGAGTTCAGATCCCCAGCACTTAACACAGAAAACTGGGCATGGTTGTGTGCACCTGTAACCTCAACATTTGAAGGGCACAGTAGAGCTTCTGGGTCTCACTAGTTACCAGCCTAGTCAGAACATGGTGAACTCCAGGTTCAGTGAGAGGCCCTGCCTCAAAGGAGTAAAGTGGAAGGTGATAGAGGAGGACACTCAGTGACCTCCTCAGTACATGTGCACACATACATACATGTACACACATGTTTATGTCACACACAAAAAAAAAATTTAAATGGAAATAATCTCTATGGCGATAGTAATGATACATTTATCGTGAAGAGAAACTGAAATCAAACAAGCAATAGAATTTTACCATGAACACTTACATTTAGAAATAATAAAGAGGATGAGGATAAATGAGGTAAGGAAAAAAAAAGATGGAGATCCAGTGAGGTGGGAGAGAACCATGGGTGTGTTGTGCTATAAAAAAGAAGCTAGCATTTCAAGCAAGCAAAGGAAGTCCACAACATAAGAAGTGTCACCAATACATCAGCCAGTTCCTAATTTGAAATATCCACTTTTTATTCTACTGTGGTTAGTGGAATACTAGTTCTTTCAAACAATTTCCCAAGCAAAATTTTAAGAAAAAAAAAGTCACTTTTGAACATATAGAAATAAGTTTATTAAAAGCCCTCCAGCCAGCCTATGAGTCCCCATTAAGCAGTTATCAGATAGAAATGCAGATGGTACCCAGATATCTGAATACTTCACTTGGACTCCAAGGGCTCTGCAGAAAGCATGTTAGCAATTACTCCATAACATTGCCTAACTGCAATTTGTCTTCATCCTGGGGACTGGAAAGGATAATTTTTGAATTAGAATTTTTTTCAGTCTCAATGCAGTTCTGTTTGGTAGTTCGCTATTTATTCCTTCCATTTTTAACATTTGAGATGCTGGAGGTTGTCAAATTAAGGTCCCACCACCAGAAATGTAACAGTCAAAAGAAAATTGAAATAGGCCTAACTAATGAAGTTTCTTTAGATGTTGAACAATTAGTATTTCTTTGAAAAATCCACAATCTAAGAACAAATAAGATATACTTCAAAAATTAAGCTAATGAGATAGACAGCTGAATGGAGATGTTGGTAAGAGACTGCAATTACTATCAAGTTAAGATGTCCAGTAGTGTGGATCACTTCTGAATGTCAGTCCACTCCAAGTCAGAACTAGCCTAGAAACGTGTGTGTATGTGTGTGTGTGTGTGTGTGTGTTGTGCATGCATGCGTGTGTGCATGCATGTGTGTTCCTGTCTGTGTGGCGGTCAGAAGTCAACCTCACAGGTCATTCTTCAGGGCCCACCCACCTCTTTGCAACAGGGTCTCTCACTGGTACCTGTGGTCACCAATTAAGCTAAGTTGTCTAGCAGTGAGCCCTGAGGTCTGCCTGTCCCACCTCCCTAGTGCTGGACTGTACCTGCCACTGCACTTTTTTTCACATGGGTGCTGAAGAGCAAGCTCAGTTCATCATGCCTGTCATGACCCTGGAACTTGCTTTTGTTATGCAAATCATGGGATGGTACACAGACATTCACATACTTTTTCCTCCCCTGAGCTACAGATCAGACCAGGAGGAAGATAAATGAAAGGCGTGTCTTTCCATCTGAGTTGAAACTGTGAATACTTTTCACAAAGCAGCTACAGATCACACAGTGTTCATATTCCTTTTCATGAACACATGGGGACTAAATAAGACTCAATGTCCTAATTAATATTCAAGAGTCAAACACGGTTTATAAAATTTTTTCTGAGTGAAACAGACTCTGAATTAAAAATGAAAAATATAAGGAACATCCTAAAATTCAATATGTTCTTGAACTGGGTATTTGGAGAGGTGTAGGTGAATGTGTGAGTGTATGAAAAATTCATCATTGTAAATTAGAGAACAGCATTGTCCATATCTCCTTATATTACAGTTGAAATGTGTACTTACTAAAGAAATACATTTTATGAAACACACAGTGTGACAAATAGCCTGAACACTAATACATAGTTTTAAAAATCCAAGAAAAAGTAAAAATTTTGTCTAATTATCCTTATTCTTTTGGAGTTGCCTTGCCTTTTTATTAATATGCACTGAAATAGTTTTTTTAAAAAAAAAAAAAAAAAAAAAAAAGCTTTCCTAAGTGAAAACTCAGAGAAATTTTTGAGAAATGCTTCTAGCAAACTTTCTTGACACTCTAGACTGTTCTGTGAATTCAAATGCTTTGTGGAATATCAAATAGTATTTATTTAAGCAGGTCTTACTAATGCTATGTATGATCACACTGAAGTGTGCTAGAGGAATAATTCTTCCCATATAGCAAATCCCAAAGCACTTTTGAGTGACCAACAGAGAAATAACCATGAACACTGATTTAATGTTTCTCACTATCACTTACTATGCTGATGTGTAAGCCATGCAGCAGGGTTATCCTGATCAGTGATAGGAGAATACAATTCAAACAGATGTCTGCCACAGTCACAGCATTTCCTTGGTAGGGAAGGAGGAAGTCATCTGTAATGACTTCCCAGAGCACATAAATCATGCTTCCTCAAACTACAGGCACGTACGCATGCACACACACACACACACACACACACACACACACACATGCACACAGGCACAGAATTCGGCCAAGAGTGGTCTGTTTAAAACGCACAACAATCTAAAGTTACACTGTGTAATCTCCACATTTATTTCACATGTTAAAATGCCCTCCTGGACTGTGATCCAAAGCAGGAGGGTGGTTGATGACTGAGAAATCCATCAGCCTTTTTGATTCCATGTGCTTACACTGCAAATTAGCTGTGGTTCTAGCTTCCAGTTTTAATAGAAACCACTGGGGGGGGGGACAGTATTTCACAGAAAAATATTTAAACTGATCAAAAAGAATGTTTTCATTTTCTTATAGTCCCATATCATAGATCCTTGCTGCATCACTATGTGGCATTTCTTTTCCCCATGATCCTTTGCAATAATACTCTCCAAAATATCTATTCTTAGAAGTCTATGAAAGTTCGTGCTTTTATTAGCTATGTCTCAAGTGCTCAGGAGCCACATGCAGCTAGTGATGATCATGCCAGGCAATGCAGATACTGGGCACCTCCCTTCACTGCAGCTGTTAGTTTCTTAGGTGACAAATTACAGTGGATTTCAGTGGCTCTAAATAACAGAACCTTATTCCCTTACCATTCTGGAAGATAGACGTTCAAAATCAAGGTATTCCAAGACATTAAGACAATGAGATTTCTAAAGGCTCAAAAGGACTGGTCTCTCTTCTTTCTGCTTTTGGCAGGTGCTCCTTGGTCATTGGTAACTGTTTTTCAGTTAGTACCCCTGTTTTCACCTAGTCCGTCCCTCTGTATTTCTACCTCATATTTCTCCCTCTTCTTATAAAGGCAGCAGTAACTGGATTTCAGGCCTATCCTAAATGCTTGACAATCTTAGGACCCTTAACATATGCAAGGATCCAATTTCCAACTAAAATCACATGTATAGGTGGTATTGGGTACTAAGCCTTAGACATGAGCAATCTTTGAAAGCACAATTCAACTTACTAGATCAGCAATGATATAAATTAAAAAGATACAACAAGCAGTTTCGATGTCTGGATTTTAATTGTATCCTGATGTGAACTAACCAATTATTATAAGATTAAAAAAAAAACTATGAGATGGTTGGCTGTGCATGTAAATGAGACATACTAAAGAAAGATTGTTAATGCTGAAGCAAAGTCCAAAAAATAAACAGAGTTGAAAAAAATAAAGGGAAATCAGTTTATGGAAATAATCTGTACTATATAAAGTCAGTTCTCTTTTATCACAAGCTACTTTTAATGAAAAGGAAATCTGTAACCAATAACCATTACACAGAACTTCCTAGAATCAATCCCCCAGTTGATACATGTTCCTTAATTAAATGGAGAGTGTATGGTCTATGGTACATCTTTTGCAGGCATGGATCCAAAACAGTCTAGAGTTGATTCAAAGGATGGTGAAGGATAAGAACGCAGGGAATTCATAAGCAGTATGATGCTTCCATGTGTCTTGTATCCCTTCAAGCTCTCATCTTTGCAGTGATTTGCGGGAAAGCTAATAGAACACATGCCAGAGTAGACTTTTTCTGAGATGATGTTCTAGTTACCAAGGATTTAAGCCCTAGTTCACAGGAGGTAATTTATCACCTTTTGCAGTGAATCTGAAGATTTCTAATTTTGAAACTCATCCACACTCCCTTCCCCAAATTAAGCATATCTATCTTCATTGTTTTAAAATATAATTCAGCACTGTCTTCTTTCTGAATCCCCATTGGTCTTTCCAGAAGGGAATGCTCCTCCCTGTCATCTGTGTACATCACTCTAGGTTCATCTTCCACATGCAAAATTATTAATCTTCTTTCCACTGGTAAATGTGTCAGTCAGGCCTAGACTGGGGTTTGATCAGAAGACAAGGAGACATAAGATACTAATGCTGTTACTTTAAGAGAAAGAGCAGGGTAAAGAAAATGCTAACACTCAGAAAACAGATCTTTTTTGTTTTTTTTTTTTTTTTTTTTTTTTTTTTTTTTTTTTTTTGTCTTTTTGAAGCAGGGTCTCCCTGTAAACCCAGCTGTCCTGGAACTCACTATGTAGACCAGGCTGGCCTTGAACTCACAGAGATCCGCCTGCCTCTGCCTCCCAAGTGCTGGGACTACAGGCATGCGCCACCATGCCTGGCAAGAAAACAGATCTTAAGAAATAAAAGCCTATGTATTCCATCTCATAATTCCATTAATTTCCCAGAAAATCTACAAAGTAGAGGCAGAGTTTTTGTTACTTACTTACTGAATTTAATAGTGGCAATCCCAGCACTCAAGAATACATGAAGGATTACCACAAGGTCAAGACCATTCTGATCTACATAGTAAATTCCTGGACAATCATTGTGAGAGAGAGAGAGAGAGAGAGAGAGAGAGAGAGAGAGAGAGAGAGAGAGAATGAATATGAAATTCAGGCAGAGCATGTGAGGACTAGGGTGCTCAGGAGGAAAGGAGGACCCATTGCTAGAGGAAAACTTTTAGCTATCAAAGACACTCCATTATGGGCCAGCAAGATGACCCAGTGGGTAAAGGCACTTGTCATGCAAGCCTGATGACCTACGTTTGATCCCCAGGACCCACGTAAAAGTGGAAGGAGTGAATCAACTCCACAGAGTTGTCCTCTGATCTTCAGATGCACGCCACTGCATGCTCACATACATCATGCACACACAAAAGTATATTAATTTTAAAAGATATACTCCAATATTACTAAAGTATTCAGACTCTCCAAAGATATTGAAATATCAGCATATGAAATCAATGTGGCAAATCTATACAAATACATTTTTTTCTAGTAGATGTTCAAAGATTTTAAACTGTAAACCTCCTCCTTCACCAAAAAAGCTTTACCTCACAGTGTCCAATAGGACTGCCCTGGCATAGCAGACCCACCCATCTCTATCAGTTCTCACAGGTTTCCTCAGATCCCTTTAACTTTCTCAAGGACTGTGACACCAATTCTTCCAAGATTTAAGATGCAATCACTCTAGAACAGTGTTGCACCAAAAACTCCCATACCCCTTGTGCCATCTGTGCTCACATCCATGAAATCTCTGTCTTCTGTACCAATTGGACTGCCACAACTAACTCACCCTGATATTTTAGCCACAATGTGTGGGAATAAACATTCAGGAATGCAGGTTGAGTAACTAATCCGTGTAATATAAATTCAATGCATTTGTTACTTTTCTCATTACTGTGACCAAACACCTGACAAAAGCAGCTTTAGGAAGGAAGAGCTTATGTTGACTTTCTGTTTGAGTGCACAAGCCATCACAATCCTCTGTTGAGGGCAGGGAAGTCATGCAGGCAGGTGTGTGAGGCAGCTGGTCACATTGCATCCGAAGTCAGGAAGCAGAGAGATGAGTGCTAGTGCTGTTTATCTCCTTTTTATTCAGTCCAGGACCTCAGCTCATAGAATAGTGCTACCCATATTCTGTTGTTCTGTATAGCTTAACTGTCAACTTGACACACCTGGGTAGAAGGACTCTCAATTGAGGAATTTCCTCCACTGAATTGGCCTGTGACCACGACTGTGGGGCATGTTCTTGATTGTTGAGTGATATGGGAGGGTCCAGCCCACTGTGGGTTGGTGCCACCCCTGGGTGAGTGGTGCTGGGTTGTAGAAGGAAGCAGGTTAAGTACAGCCTAGGGAAGCAAGCCACTAAGCAGAGCTTCCTCCATGGTCTCTACTTTAGCTCCTGCCTCCAGGTTCCTGCCCTGAGTTCCTGTCCTGTCTTTCCTCAGTGATGAACCTGGGATAAGAGAAAATAAACCTTTTCCTCTCCAAGTTGGTCAGTGTTTTTATCACAGGAAAAGACAGTAACTAGGACAGTTGTGTAGCAATTTCCTCTGAGTTGCAGTATTTCAAACTGGAGGGAAGCTCATTAAGACTTATCAAGTTCTAAAGGGAGGATCATAAATCTCAGGGAATAAACAACTCAAAAGTAAACAACTCAAAAGTCTCAGTACCTGAAACACCAGATTCAGATTCATAAGGTCTCTGAAGTTTACCAGATTCATACGTGATCTCCTGAAGGTTGGATAAGCAGTAAGGACAGCTGAGGAGACTGACCGGTGGAGATGCTTGCAAGTTGTGTGGAGAGCTCCAGGGTTCCAGCTTTGGTGAGATGCCCCTGTGCTGGGGTGGGCCTTCAGTGAGACCCTGCCTTGGAGTCATCCCTGTTCCTGTTAGTAGGTTTTTCCTCATATTCCTCTAAGTAACCCCAATAAACTCATTCATTTACCGAGTCGGACTTTGCTGGTGTCTTTACTTTGGTCTGTGGTCTGTTCGCTACCTGGGATAAGTACACATTTGTTCACATTGGCCCAGGAAAAGTTTCACACAACACCGTCTCAGTTAACTCAATTTAGAAACTCTCTCATAGATAAGATACAAGGTGTGCTTCCTATGTGGTTCTATATTCTATGACATTGACAATTGATATTATCCATCATATTCAATATGTTTAAAACATTTATTTATCATTCATTTAGAGTATACACATAGGGCGGGGGGAGAAGGTAAAAGCCAGACTTTAGGTTCACCAGTTCAGTTCTGCACAAACTACTTAGCAAGTTAAAACTCCCCTCTTCAATTGGACCCACCCTCAGTGGGAGGCAGTTTAATGACCATCTGTTTTCACTCAAAATATCGCTGGAGGAAAGAGGCATCTCACCTCACACTACATGAGCTTATCAAAGTATTTCCTTCCAACCACAGACAAACACACTCTCTAAGGAGTGGGCTGGTAAATAGTTTTTGCTTTGACTTGTTAAATGTAGGAAGGTTCCATAACGTAATAACATTTTACCAATCTTCCTGGACACTTTCTTCAGATCCTGCCCTTCGTTAAAATCTAGATGATCTTGTAGGTACAGGATACTCACTTTATGTTTCTGAAGAATCTAATTTTTTTAACCCCAATTTGTTATTTTGCAAAAAAAGAAAGATTAACCTTTTCATTAAATGAGGAATTGAGTTTCAGAAATCAAAACATTTATGTTCAGGTCATGTAATTCATCAACTATGCAGCCTGAATTCAAAACTGTGGTTCCATAAAGTGTGATTTGCACATGGCCTTGCCTCCAAACTGAGGGAAATCCTGTCCTAAACAATGCTGAACCTCCATTCTGATAGAAAACAAATCCCATAGAAGGATGCAGAGCAAAGGGCTTTGGGTTGTACAGACAGAGGGATCTGCTTAATTGTTGTTAACTGGAACAAGAGAGACACTATGAGGACGGTACAGAAAGCAAGAACCCAAGAAGAGAGATATTAAAATGAGAGGGTTTAGGCTGAACTTAGAAAACTGAAATAGGAAACACTTAGGATTATCTAATATACTTTGAGCATCCCACGTATAACCTATAAGCTAATACCAATTTAATCACCATTTTTAGGGTTTCTAGTAGCAAATGATGGCGGGAACTCCATGACAGGCACTTTCCCCAGATCCATAGATGTGGGAGGAAAGAACTCACACAGATTCACAACACACAGACTACAGGAATAGTTTCCCAATGAGTGCTTTTCTCTGGGAAAAGTCTCAGAGCTTCACTGGATCAATTAAGACAATGCATAAAGTAAAAGTTATGAAGAAACACAAAATTTTCACAGGCTCATGTTGTACTTCTACAGAATTTTGTCCTTTCTCATTAACACATATACTGCTTAATCTTCAATCTGTTCTCCTCTCAGGACTTCAGACAAATATTTACTCTCTATTGAAACTGTCTCCTTAACGACATCCCACTCGACCTCAACATGTCTAAATGTGTGCGTGCTTGTGTGCACCACTCTCCTGCATTCACACCTCTTCTCCTCAGCCTGGCCAGCTGGCAGTCACCCTGTTACTCTGCTTCCTTCCAGTTGAGCACCTGCTAATTATACCTCATAAAACATCACTGAGCCATTCCTTCTTTTATAGCTCTATCTTGTGTTTTACCTTCTGGTTTCTCTTAAACTACCCACTCCATCAATGCTGCTAAGAGCACATTCACAAGGTCTGCAACAACTTGCCCTCCAATTTTCCCTCTTTCCCCTATTTTGTCCACACATTATATTCCATGCTCAAAAGTATATGGCACAGATGCCCACCATAAACTATCTGCTCACTCTTTGTATATAGTAATATACGCATTCCCATCTGTCTCATTCTGTCACACTTCAGCCAAATTTTTATTCAAATTAGTAACACTTTTTTAAAGTCTTCCTGACTGCCCATTGGTAAATTAAATGCTCTCACTCAGTCCACAGCAGAAGTTCTGAAACTGTAGCGTGCTTAAGAAATACCTACCGGACATGTCAAAACACAGATTGCTGACTCAGTTTCTGATTCAAAATGTCTTTGGTTAAGGCTTGAAGGACTGGTTGACCGGGTCAAAGAGTCAGCATCTAGGATTTAGCCCCACTTTGACAGTACCTCCTCAACTCCTGGGTCACTTTGGGCTTATTTAAAGCCCCAGCAACATGGAGGGTCAGCATGTTACTAAGTAGCAATCTATATGCATGTGGTTCATTGAGCATTAGTGGCTCACCCCTGGAGGGGGTGACAGGCAGATGGAGGCACACTGCTTACTCAGCACACCCACCCAGAGGTGCTGATCTGTTTGCTCTTTGCATCAATATACCAGCATTTCACCTGCAACAAAGTCACGAGTCACATAAATTGTTTCATAGGCTTCACCAAAATGTACTGAGACTTTTAGGAGAGAATGATCAAGGCTATTAGAGTTGTAAGATCTTCAAACTGAGATGATCAATTGTTGATCAAACTCAACAATTACTTGATTGTGTGAATCTAATGTCTGTTAAGAATGAGAGGAAAGATGGGGCTGTAGAAATGGCTCAGCAGTTTAGAGCATTGGATACTCTTGCAGAGGACCCAGGTTTGATTCCTAGAACCCACACAGCGGCTAACGACTGTCAGTAGCTCCAGTTCCAGTGGAATCCAACACCCTCTTCTGACCTCTGAGGGCATTGTATGACACAGGTGTGCTTGCATACATGCAGGCAATACACTCATACACATAAAATAAAAATAATAAATAAAGGCCGGGCGTGGTTGTGCACGCCTTTAATCCCAGCACTCGGGAAGCAGAGGCAGGTGGATCTCTTTGAGTTCTACAGGCACCAGGCACACACTTGATGCATATACATACATGCAGGCACTAATACATCACATAAAAATAAATAAATAAATGCTTTTAAAATATTAGCAAAAGAGTGAGAGGAAAGAAAAAGTAGCTTCAGAGTGTTTGCAGAGATAAAACAGTTCCTTAAAGCTCCTGAGAAATATGATTGCATAAAAAGAAATGATTTAAGATTTTCTTCTATACAGAGATAAACTTATCCAAGAACAGTAACGCCATTTATCGTTTGAAAAGTAAATACGTAAGGAGGTTTCGGAATGCTCATTCTGCTAAAATCATAATGAAAGCTGCATCACACAGACAGATGCAAGCCACAATAGAGATCTTCTTGATACTTGATTCTTTGCTTTGAGATGGTTTGAGTGTCATTTTTCTCTTTCAGAAGTCACAGGAAAAAACTCATGCTACATCCCTTTGAAAGGAAATTTTCTGTGACCGTAGCAAACCACAGATGCACAAGGAAAAAAGAAACTTGATCACCTTCCACCCCTCCCCCATTTAAAGATACTCTTTTTGTTAACATTTATTAAATCAAACTTTCTTTCAAAAACTGTTTTCAACGTGTTTCAAATTACATGTTTAAGACATTATCTACTTCATTCACATGAAAAAATATGCATCTCTTACATGATCTGTTCAGCCTCTATGCCTAACGAATGTTAAACATCCTGGATTCTGCTTCTCCCCCCTGAGTCTAAGGGGGTGCCTGTCAGCTGCTCTCTCAAATGTGATTTTAAAGCACATTTATTTAAGGGGGGTCCTCTCATCCTCCCTCCCAGCAGTTAATTCCGCCAGATTTCCTGTGATCTGAACTGGAGACCCTGTCTGGCTGTCTCTCCTGATACTTACAGGTCCTTCTAACTTTACAGCACAGGGAAGCTTATTTCTATAATTCCCTCAAGCATCAGGCAAATCTGAACAGGCAGATTTCTGTAAGAGTACTAGATACATCAGTGCCTTCATAAAAATTGCCTCTTATACCTGTAGTGGCACACTTCTGTTTTCTTTGTTAGAATACCACACACAGAGGTTTGCTAAATCCTTTTTAATGATCAGAATCAACCCAGTAATTTACATTTTTTCCAAATTATAGACATAGCAGAAATAGGAAGTGTTAATGCATTTTTATGCACTGAGAGACTGAGCCAAGATTCCCAACAGCTCATATGTCTAGATAAATTTGTCTCCCCATACCTCACAACCTCCTATCCACAGAAAACTGGGACTCAGCACCTCCTTGCAAGAATCAGGGAGAAGAGGATTGTGGGGAGATTTTTTTTAAAAGGGGGGGTGGACTGGAGAGATGGTTAGAGGTTAAGAGCACTGACTGCTCTTGCAGAGGACCCGGATTCAATTCCTAGCACCCACATGGCGGCTATGAACCATTCTTAACTCCAGTTCCAGTGGAATCCGAAGCCCTCTTCTGACCTCTGTAGCATTGCATGACACAGGTGCACTCACATACATGCAGGCAATACACTCATACATTTAAAATAAAAATAATAAATAAAATATTTTTTAAATAATTTTTTAAAAAACTAAAACTACTGCTCCCAGGGTAGGACTGACACTTTCTTTTCAAGAACACTGTGATTGTATCTGAAGATTGCTAGCGTCTATGTGGGAGAAAAGTTGTCTCTCCTTAAACACTGGCCAAATTTGGGGTCTTGTTTATTTGTTTGTATGTTTTTTGCCCAAAAAGATTCATCACATTCCTGTAAATCAAGGTTTGAATGACCTACATTTACCTGTAAATCTCCTTCATTAATAAAAACTCCTTATTTTCTTCTGATACTAACTCGCCTTTAATCTTAATTTCTCCTCAAAATTCTTGGTTTAGATTATAAGGACCCTTAAATTAAAAGCAGGATTTAAGGTACCTCCCAAGGAAGCCAAGACTTACAGTGAGTAAAGACATTGAACTATTTGATTTTGTCATCAAGAGATAAAGTATTAAATGTTTCTTTGGATTGTGTTCTTGACAAACTGATGAATTAGAAGCAAGTCAAGCTGACAGGTCATTAGCAGTTATTCTCCTTAAGGACAGCCAAAAATTATGATTCATATTTTTGAATTATTATTAATTTTAAATCCTTAATAACTGTCAGAGAGATAGCATTACCTCCAAATGTCAGACTAGAAACTAATTTTTAGGCAGGGTTTGGTGGCACATGCCTTTAATCCCAGCATTTGGCAAACAGAGGCAGGCAGATCCCTGTGAGATCAAGGCCGGCCTGGTCTACATAGTGAATTCCAGGCCAGCTGGGGCTACAGGGAGACCTTATCTCAAAGAACAAACAAAAAACCCACAAAAATAATGAAAAAAAAACTTATTCTCAGATATTAAGTGATTATCCAAGTTTTTACACTGACCTCTTAAATGGAAGTGCAGATCACACAGGAATCAATGCTAATAACTGCATTAATAACATGATATATTCTAGAAAACAGATTATATAGATTTGGACATGTGGGACTTTATGAAAATAGAGTATTTGTGTTGTTAATATAGGTACCATCTTTTTCCTGCCTTCAGTAAATTCAAGGTCACCCTCTAAAGGCTCGTTTACTGCAGTCAGAAGTTTGACTCTTGGTCTCACAAAGGAACCAGTTTCTCCAGGCATGAATTCCCATTGACGTGTGTACACGAGAAGAGGACATTGTTAGCATTAAGGGATACTTTTGCAAAGCAGAGGAAAAGGAAAGGTTATTCTTTGAATCTGAGCAGAGCATAGTGTTTGTGGCTGCCATAAATTGCTTTCTAAAAAGAAGTGTTTGTTCTTTGTTCTTTCTATGCCTTTTAATTATTTTTAATGTCAAAGAATCAAAGTAAATTCAAGGTTTGCTGAGTCATTTTCACAGTATTCTCTCATACCCTTGTATTGGTCACATTTCTTCCACTTGTCCTTGCTGAATGTTTTCTATGTGCTTGAGTTGTAAATGCTCACCCACTCTCACCCCCTAACAATCACTGGAGTATGTAAAACATGGAGAGATCCCCAGGAAAAGGCTGAGATATTCATCCAAGCTTCCAACTCTGATGGAGAATCCAAAGTATCCTCCTCTACTTAGAACAGGAGACTTTAATAGTACTGTTTCCCTGACTTATATGCTGAGATTCGGAAAGGAAAGGAAAGGTAGATTAGTTAGAAATATAGTCATTAGCTGGAAATTTTCCATCATAACAGGTGTCTGGGTGTAACAGTGCTCTGGGGACACCAACTCACATTTCGTCACCGTCCTTTTTACCAGTCACACCTTTTCCCACTGCCGGTCCTGAGCTCCATGTGTGTTGCCTACTCATTTTCCTTAGGTACTGATCATGTTTTCCTTCCTGTCACAAAATGGACTTTTATATTCTGTTTTTATTTGTGTATGAGTGGTAAAGATAACTACAGATTGTGAGAGCATGTAACAAAAAGTTGTGTTTTATTTTCAAAACAAAATTGCTAAGTTGGTAGCTATGGTTGTTTGTATGAGAAATGTCCCCTATGAGTTCATGTATCTGAGCACTCAGCCCCCTGTTAGTGGTGCTGTTTGGGGAAGCTGTGGAACTGTTAGGAGGTGGAACCTTTCTGGAGGAAGTACAGGGGGTGGGGACTTTGAGAGTTCATAGCCTCATCCCACTTCCAGTTTGCTTTCTTTGTTTCATGCTTCCATTGAAGAAGTGATCTCCTAGTTTTCCACTCCCCCACCTGCTGCCACGTTTCCCCATTAGGAGCTCTTCCTTTGGAACCACAAGACTGAATACCCTGTTTTTCCCTAAGTTGTCTTTGGTCATGATCTTTTGTCATAGCAACAAAAAGTAACTAAAACAACAACACCGACTTTTCCAGATGGTGGAAATGGCTCTTATGAGGCCTCAGTGGGACTGCAATCAGGGATTGAGCAAAGAAGGAGATCAGCTGAACAGCAGGCAAGAATAAAACCCTTAAACAGTGAACCTCAAGACTCAAGGTACAGAAAGAGGAGCATGACATCAGTCAGCTGATGAACAGCAGTCTGCCTTTGACCTCATCACTCATTTTCAGTGTACTTGACTCACTTTGAAAATTTCCTCCTGCCTCTGCCTTCTGAATGTTGGAATTACATGCCTAGACCATACCCAACTAAACATGGACTTTCGAAACAGCCAAGTGACCTTAGATTTGAAATTCACTAGGAAAAGTATAAAAACACAACCTTTCTGATCTCATTTTGTTCAACTACAAGCTGATAACAACTCCCTTATGGGTGATTAGAATTCAAGATGTATTGTTAAGAAATCAACCAAACACAGAGGAGAGGATTAATAAGTAAATATATTGTTATTAACTTATTTGACCACATAACCACTCTGTAGGAAAGAAAAATCAAAATTTGTTTTTCTTTCTCTCTTTTAATTCCTCTCACTTCACTCTTTCTGCACTTTGCATTACTCTTACCATCTCACCTTACAACACTTTTGTTTGTATGCATGCCTTCATGTTCTTGGCTATGAACTTTTTGAGAACAGGGCATATATTATTAGTACAGCATTTCCAATGACTAATGCTGTGCCAGGACCTATCTTTGATAGCTAATGTAACGTATCACCTTGCCTAGGCAATGGGATGCCCAACATTTTGCCAGCCATTATTCGGGTGTATCTGTCTGGGTATTTTGGGAAGAGATTAAAATTTGTATCTGGAGACTGAAATACATTACCTTTGCTAATGTGTGGGGGCCTCAATCCAGTCAACTGAAGACCTGACCAGAACAAGAAAGTCTGAGAGAGAACTCCTCCTACCTCGAATACTGAGCTAGATCACTGGTCTTTTACCACCCTCTAATCTCCATGTGAAACATGAGATGTTTTGGGGTCTTGAACCTGCCAGCTTTGGAACTGGGGTTTCCATTATTGATTCTTTTATTCTCGGGCTGTTGGTCTGGGCCTGACCTGTATCTCTAGCTGACGGGGTCTCCAGGTTGCTCACACAGACCTTGGGGTATGCTCAGCCTCCAGATGATGCAAACCAACTCTTTTTTTTAATATTTTATCTTTATTTTTAATCATGTGTATATGTATGTGTGAATGTGAGTTTATACACCTGAGTACAGTCCTGCAGAGACCAGAAGAGAACATTGGTTCCTGTGGAGCTGGATGTACAGGTGGTTGTGAGCTGCTGTATGTGGGTATTGGAAAACAAAATCTAGCTCTCCGCAAGAACAGTATACATTCTTAATTGCTAAGCCATTTCTCATCCCTGAAACCAATTCTTCATAGCAAATTTATTTCCATATATATATATATATATATATAAAGAAACAACTAATATTACATGAGTAACATTGTATAAACTAGCTGATATTTCAGAATGGAAAAGAATTGTAAAAATACATTTGATTTTTGTCTTCATCTTTTTTCATTGATTTCATTTAATTTTATTTTTATATATATGAGTATTTTGCCTGCTTATATGTAAGCACATCCATGTCATGCAATGCCCACAGAGGCTAGTAAAGGGCATCAGATCCTTGGAACTGGAGTTACAGATGGTTGTTAACCACCATGTAGGTGCAGATCCCCTGAAACTGAAGTTACAGATGGTTGTTAACCACCATACAGGTGCTAGGAGCCAAACCCAGGTCCTCTGCAAGAGCAGTCAGTGCTCTTAACCATTCTTTTTTGGTCTTTTTGTGACAAAGGCTCCCTGTAGCCCTAGCTGGCCTGGAACTAGCTATGTAGACCAGGCTGGCCTTGAATTAAGAGGTCTGCCTTTGCCTCCCAGAATGGTGGGATTGAAGGAGTGTGCCACCATGCCCTGTTTAAAACAAAAGATTAAAAGAAAAAAGGATTTTTAACATTAAAAATTTTCCCAAATAGAAGTCATCCAAATCCTGTTATTGAATAGATTTAAGTGAGCAAAGCCTTCCTCTAATTTACAAATTCTCTAAAGGGGGCAACTCTTATTTGTTTGTTTTGTGTATAAGGATCTTACTATGTACCCCTGCTGTCCTTGAACTCTCCATCCTTCTCCCTTGGTTGCCCCAGTACTAGAACTGCAGGAAAATATCAGCATGCCTAGTTTTAAACATTCACCTCAGAAGAATCACTTTAAGGTTCCAAACTGAACTTCAGTCTTTGATCCGCAAATCAATTTTTGATTAGGAAATGCAGATCTGGATTTGATTGGGGAAAGACAAAATGTCAAAATGACTTTTTTGGACATTAAACAGTTGTTCTGAAAACTCCATGATTCCAGTGTATGTGAATAAGATACATATGGATTAAATTTTCTTAAAATACACAAGATTTGAAAAATCAAGGGAACCTAGTTTGGGTTTGATTGACTGAAAGCGTTTGCAACCCAGTACCTGTATCTCTCCTGCATGCTTCTTCTGGGAGATCTCCTCTTGCAAGCTGGTTTGCTCTTGTGACCTCAGCATCCAGAAGACTGGTATCAGGAAAGGAAAAGATGTCAAAAAATAGGTCCTGAGATAACATGTCCCTGAAACTTAAACCTTGAGCCAATCATAATGCACAACCCCTATATGTCTCTTGGGGATCTCATTCTCAAGAGAAAATAAAAATTTAGGATGTTTTCAAATTACCTTCAAATTGTATTTGAAACATGAAATCATTGCTGTTTGAATCTTCATTCCTAATTATAAAATTAGTTTCAGAAATATGAACTGTGTGTTCTTTTCATTTTGAGTTGGTCATTTCACTCTGTTAAAAAGAACTTCTATAATTTCCTTATAAGCATAATATACTTTCTAGGAGAGATAGAAAAAATACTGCTGTTAAAGTCCCAGAGAAGCCACTGTACGTGCATTCAAATGACCTTCCCTATGATGGTCCCATTTCCCCCAGAATTGTGAGCACTGATGTTGGTTCACCTGGCCTTAAGTAGAAAGGTGAAAGAGATCCCATTGCAAAAACTGAACATGAACTTTTACTCACTGTTGTTTATATCCATGTATTGGGGCATTATTCTTGATGGAGCTGTTAAGTATGAGGGGAGTGTTTGAGGGCTGGGTTGCCTAGTGCATTTTTTAAAAAGATTATTTTAATTTTTATTATTTATGCATGTCTTGTGACTGTGTATGCACACATGCATGTGCAGGTACCTGTAGAAGCCAAAAGAGGACTTCAGGTCCCTTTAGCTGGAGTTGCAGGCACATGTAAGCCTCTTGCCATGGATGCTGGAAACCGAACCCCAGTCCTCATGATAGAGCAGCAAGTGCTCTTAACCACTGAGCCATCCCTCCAGTCTATACTGCATTTGTTGCAGGAGCTCTATGATTAATAAAAGTGAAGACTGTTCACTAGTCAGCAATGAGTTGGTGAAGGGTCACTTGGGGTAACTGGAAGATGCAGAGGGACCAGAGTATACATGACTAGGCAAGCTCGCCACCAGACAAGTGTGGTATGCTCTGCAGAGACACCCTGTAGTTAGCTGAGTCAGTAATTGAAGCTTCCAAAGCTTCTTCCCCAACAAAAATAATAGATTTTAATAAGCTTCTCCTGACTATTCTGTAAAGAGTGGGAGAAAAAAGAATCAATGGAAAGATATTATATGGTAGATTTGTCACTGCTCTGTGGTCAACAGCAAACAATTATTGAGTGCTCACCATATGAAGGGTCGTATACTAGTCTAGTTGGATAGAAAATGTAAGATGCAGTCTATACCAGGACAATATTTGGAGTTTGGGATGATAATAAGAAGTAATCCCTCCATGTACAAAGATATATAATTCTGTATATATTTATAAAGATGTACATATATATAAAAAAGAACGTGTTCATATAAAAAATATCCCCCTTACCGTAACTCAGAAAATGAAGGCAACATGAAAGAAAGACCCTTCATATG
>NW_008352658.1:457716-460300 GCF_000622305.1 Nannospalax galili | reverse complement strand
TCTTATTCAACTATACACCCACTTCCCAGATGGCACCCTCCCATAGCCTCTATTCCCCGACTAGAGCCCTTATACTCGGATATCCTGCTACTGTCTGCTGTGTTGTCGGCACCCCCAGCCATTCCCCACTACTTGTCTATCTGGTGAATTTAGTCAGCCTATCTAGAGATCTTTGTTTTAGGAGGGTCAGCTGTTCCTCATCTAGCAGCAATCAGTTGTTTATATTCCTTTAGATAAGATTGGGATCTGCTGTTCATTTTCCCAGTTCTATCTGGGAGTCCCTTTGGCCACCCTGGCCAACAACTCAAAAGAAGGTATCTCCTATCTAGAATTGTTGCTTATTATGTAGCCTTTAGGTATGCATATGGACTCTTAAGAAATTATATTGGCCCCTTTAATCTTTGGTTATACTTTCCTTTTGGGTGTTTAAGGACATACAGTTGGCCCAGACAAACCTATTTAGTTTTACACTAAAGGTCGTTTGAGGATCTGTTCCTCAGGGGTCACAAGAGCTTGGGAGGAGGCCCTGGCGCCTTTCTTTTACCAATACCGCCTATATGAAGATAAGTCAAAGGTCCTCCTCAACCATGGTTGGCTTTGCTTGGAAGCATGGAGGAAAGGATTCCTCTGTGTGGACCCTCCTCTTTGTAGACTGGACACTGGTTCAAGTCCATCTGGTGGGGTCTCCTTGGCCTCCTTGATCAAGAGGACAAGTGACCCACCACAATTACAGGATATTTTGAGAGATGCGCATAGTCCCCTGGAACCAAATTAGTATAGGCCTTAAAGTATGTCCGTTAAAACATCCAAGAAGGTTAGTTCCACCATGTTCTTACATAAACCTTACCTAGACATATATTTCTTGATCTGCTATGTATAATTCGTCAGTAGGTTATAGGAGTAATATGTTTCCCTCTGGTTTTCAAAACTAGCTAGGCATTATTTATCTCTCGCATTGTCTCACCCCTCCATCATGGTTTTCCCACTTAAGGGGCCCCCATTTCCCCCCTTTCTCCCTTACTAATACCCTTCTCCTATGGTCCTACCTCTCTTGATCTCCTTCTTTCCCTTTATCCCCTAGGTTCCTTGTATACCCTTCCCTCCCCCCTCCCTTAAACTAACCCAATTTTTATCCATATCTCCCTTATTAAGGCCTGTTTCCTACTGTTCTTCTCTTTTGGGTTCCTTCTTTTCCTTTACCTCCTATTTCCTTTCCATTATCCTGGTTCATTATCAGAGTATGGTTCTAGGATCTACATATGAGGGAGAACATATGTCGATTTTTTTTCTGAATCTGTGTTACTTCACTTAGTATAACAGTTTATAGTTCCAACCATTTACTTACAAAGTTCATGATTTCATCTTTCTTTAGGGTGAGTAAAACTCCATTGTATAAATGAACCACATTTTCATTATCCACTCATCAACTGAGGGACACTTAGGTTGCTTCCATCTCTTAGCTATTGTGAAAAGAGCAGCAACAAACATGGATGTACAAGTGTCTCTGCAATAGGATGAGTTCTTTGGATATATGCCAAGGAGTGGTATAACTGGGTCAAATGGTAGGTTCACTTGTAGTTTTTTAAGAGTTCTCCACACTGCTTTCCATAGGGGTTGAAAAAGTTTGCAGCCCCACCAGCAGTGGATGAGTGTTCCCCTTTCCCCACATCCTCTCCAACATTTGGTATCATTTGCTCTTTTGATCTTAGCCAGTCTGACTGGGGTAAGATGAAATCTTAAAGTGGTTTTAATTTGCATTTCCCTAATTATTAGTGACGTTGAACAGCTTCTAAGATGTTTCATAGCCATCTTTACTTCTTTTTAGAACTCTCTGTTCAGCTCTTTAGCCGATCTTTTAATTGGGCTACTTCTTGTCTTGATTCTCTGTTTCTTGAGTTCGTTATATAGTCTGGATATTAAGCCTCTGTCGGATGTATTGCTGGTGAAGATTTTCTCCCATTCTGTGGGTTTTCTGTTTGCTTCCCTGATTGCCTCCTTTTAAGTACACAAGCTTTTAAGTTTAATGAGGTCCCATTTGTTAATTCTTGACCTTGTTTCCTGAGCAATTGATGTCTGGTCTAGAAAATCCTTTCCTACACCTATATCTTATAGGTTTTTGCCAATGTTTTCCTCTAACAGTTTCAGAGTTTCAGGCTTTACATTGAGGTTTTGAGCTATTTGGAATTGACTTTTGTGCAGGGTGAAAGACAGGGATTTAGTTTCATTCTTCTACAGGTGGAGACCCAGTTTTGCCAGCACCATTTGCTGAACATGCTGTCTTTCCTCCAGTGAACATTCTTGGCCCCTTTGTCAAATATCAGGGGGCTGAAATTGCATTTACTCATATTGGGCTCTTCAATTTTGTTCCATTGATCTATGGGTCTATTTGTGTGCCAGTGCCATGTTGCTTTTATGACTATAGCTCTGTAACATACCTTAAAATCTGGTACAGTAATCCCCCGGCATTGCTCTTAGTGGTCAGGGTTGTTTTGGCAATCTGAAGTCTTTTGTGCTTCCATATGAATCTTAGGATGTTTCTTTCCAATTCTATGAAAAATGTCATGGGGATTTTGATTGGCATTGT
>NW_008352658.1:456363-457201 GCF_000622305.1 Nannospalax galili | reverse complement strand
GAGATAGTGGACAGCCTTGTCTGGTTCCTGATTTCAGTGGGAATGCTTCCAGTTTTTCTCCTTTTAGAATGATGTTGGCTGTGGATTTGTTATATATGGCTTTAATTATGCTGAGGTATGTTCCCTCCAGTCCAATTTCCTCTAGGACTTTGAATATAAATGCATATTGAATTTTGTCAAAGGCCTTCTCTACATCTGTTGAGATGACCATGTGGTTCTTGTCTTTGAGCCCATTTATATGATTTATGATGTTTATCAACTTACATGTATTGAATCATCCCTGCATCTCTGGGATAAAGCTGACTTGATCATGGTGGATGATCTTTTTGATGTGTGTCTGTATGCGGTTTGCAAGAAGCTTGTTGAGCATTTTTGCATGTATGTTCATTAAGGGTGTGGGTCTATAGTTGTCATTTTTGGTTTTATCTTTACCTGAGTTTTATATTAGAGTGATGCTGGCTTCATGGAAGGAATTTGGAAGTTCTCCCTCCATTTGTATCTTTTTGGATAAATTAAGTAGTATTGGATGTCGATCTTCTTTAAATGTCTGATAGAATTCTGCTGTAAATCCATCTGGTCCTGGGCTTTTTTTAGTCGGGAGGTTTTGTATTACTGTTTCAACTTCTTTTTGTGTTATGGGTCTGTTTAAACTGTTAATCTCTTCATGGTAGTTTAGTTTTTGTGGTTTCTATGCCTTTAGATATCGTCCATTTCTTTTACTTTTTCAAATTTGGTAGCATATAGGTTTTTAAAGCATTCCCTTATAATGTTCTACATCTTTCTGGTGTTTGTTGTGATATTTCCCCTTTCATCTCTGATTTGGTTGATTTGGAGATGC
>NW_008352658.1:454572-456269 GCF_000622305.1 Nannospalax galili | reverse complement strand
CTTTGTTTCAATTTCATTAATTTCTGCCCTGATTTTTGTTATTTCTTCTTGTCTGCTGGGTTTGAGTTTCATTTGTTGTTGTTTTTCAAGTGTCTTGAGTCGCAATGTTAAGTCATTTATTTGTGTTCTTTCCAGTTTTTTTGATGTAGGCACTTATAGCTATAAATGTCCCTCTAAGGACAGCTTTCAGCATGTCCCATAGGTTTTGTTGTGTTGTATTGTCCTTTTCATTTAGTTCCTGGAATACTTTTATCTCTTTCTTAATTTCTCTTTGACCCATTTGTCATTCAGGAGTGCATTGTTCAATCTCCTTATGTTCATGTAGTTACTAGGGTTTCTTCAGGTGTTGATTTTAAGCTTTATTGCATTGTGGTCTGATAGAATGCATGGAATTATTTCAATCTTTTTGTGTTTGTTGAGGCTTGTTTTGTGCCCCAGTATATGGTTGATTTTCGAGAAAGCTCCATGGGGCACTGAATAGAAAGTATTTTCTCTGGTGGTTGGGTACAATATTTGCTAGATGTCTATTACGTTCATTTATTATATGGTATTGTTTAATTCCAATGTCTCTGTTAATTCTCTGTGTTGTTGACCTATCTAATTGTTCAATGGGGTAATGAAGTCCCCTACTATTAATGAGTTGGGATTAATCTGGGTCTTAAAGTCCTGTAGTATTTTTTTTGTGAGGTTGGGTGCACTAGAGTTTGGCAAATATATGCTCATGCTTATAATATCTTCTTTATTTATTGTTCCTTTGATCAGAATGAAGTGGCCCTCTTTATCTCTTCTGATTAGTTTTAAAGTCTATTTTGTCCACCTTAACGTAGCACCTGTCCTTGAAAGTGAGATGAGTTTCTTGCAGACAACAAAAAGATGTGTTTTGTTTCTTACTCCATTCACCTAGTCTGTGTCTTTTGACTGGGGAGTTCAGTCTGTTAATATTTAAAGTTATTAATGAAAGATGAGTATTATATCCTGTCATTTTTATTTCTGTTTACATTCGTGATATAGCTATACTTTTCCACAGTTATACTCTCGTTGAATTTCTTTCCGCAAGCCCTTTGGTATAGTCATTCCTTTCTTTAGCTCTTTGTATTGCTTCCAGAACTCTCTGAAGGGCTGGTTTTGTGGACATGAATTCCTTCAGCTTATTTATGTCATGGAAGGTTTTTCTTTCCCCTTCAACTATAATAGACATTTTGGATGAATGTAGTAATCTGGGTTGGCATCTGTGGTCATTTAAAACTGGGAATACTTTGGTCCAGGCTCTTCTGGCTTTCATAGTTAGCACTAAAAAGTCAGCTGTAATCCTAACGGGTTTTCCTTTATATGTGACTTGCTGTTTCTCTTTTGCAGCTTTCAGTATAGTCTCTTTGTTTTGTATGTTTAGTGTTTTTATTATGATGTGCTGTGGAGAGTTTCTTTTCTGGTCCTGTCTGTTTGGTGTTCTTTATGCTTCTTGTATTTATATGGGCATGTCTTTAAGTTTGCGAAATTTTCGCCCACAATTCTGTTGAAGATCTGGTCCATGCCATTGTCTTGGGATTCTTCTCCTTCCTGTATGCCTATGATTTGCAAGTTTGGTCTTTCTATGGTATCACTCAATTCCTGCATATTCCATTCTTGTGATTTCTTAAATTTTTCATAGTCTTTGCTTGAGTGGTCTAGTTCATCCACTTTATCTTCCAGTCTTGATA
>NW_008352658.1:423450-454195 GCF_000622305.1 Nannospalax galili | reverse complement strand
GTCTTTGTGGTTTACTTTTTGGGCATGAAAAGCTGGTTCCTCTAAACTTCTCATTTTCTCTTTTGATTTTTATATTGGAGTGGCCAGATTGAGTTTGTCTTCAGGATTTCCCACAGAGGCCCAAGTCAGATGAGGATCAGATGCTCTCAGGCTTTCTCCTAAGGTCTGGATCCCTCCAGGAAAGATTTGGCCTCAGGAATTTGGGGGTTGGATTGGCCTGGGAGCATGGCCCAGGAAAGATGCTGGTCTAGGGCAGAGGTGGTGGTTCCACCCAGAGTTACAAAGGGAGTTGGGCAGGGGAAGAGGCCCCAAGGGCTCCTGGGGACTGCACTGAGGAACTGGGTTGGTCTGGATGCAAAGGATCAGGAAGAGAAAAGTCAGCCCCAGCATCCTGGAAAGAGGCTGGCTGGTTGTGCAGTACAGGAAAGCACAGGGAGGTGAGGGCGGGACCAGGCAGGAGGGCTCAGGGAAGAGAAGCTGGCAGGTTGTGCAGACCAGGGAAGCAGAGGGAGGTGAGTATGGGGGCTCCTGGGAACCCCAGAAGGAACTGGGTTGGTCTGGATGCAAAGGATCAGGAAGCAGTGGTGGTCTTCCCTCCCCTCCCCGACCCCCGGTGTCTGGGGTGCCAAGACAAGGAATGGGACAGGTGGGGGGTGGATATGAGGCTGGGGGAGTCAAGGCACTGAGGGCCCAATCGACTTACCCCTAGAGAGAGGCCTATGGGTCGTGCAGCCCCAGGGAAGCAGAGCAATATTTTTTATTATTTTTATTTTATATGTATACATGTATTGCCTTCACATATGTAAGTGCACACATGTCATGCAATCCCTGTGGAGGACAAAAGAGCCCATCAAATTCCCTGGAACTAGAGTTACCAATAGTTGTTAACTGCCATATGGATGTTGGGATTTGAACCCAGGTCTTGTGCAAGAACAGCCAGTGTTTTTAATCTCTCAGACATCTCTCCAGCCCCAAAGAGTTTATTTTTTAAGGATTGATATAGAAGAGAAACAACATGAAGAAGAAAAATAAGAGGTAGAGCTTCCTAATGTGATGTGTTTCTATTAATGCCAGTGGTGACTAGAGTCTCGAGCACAGGAGTGGTTATGAGGATGAGCATAAAAGGCAGGAATTTGGGACATTTGAGAAATAGAAGACTATAACTCCCACATTCTTATTAGACCTGCCTTGCATGCCAGCCCTGACAGCCCATTTACAAAAATGTTTCTCTAGCTGCAAGGACTGTACTCTCCCCACACAATACATCACAGACCTGTATTTTTAGAAAATGTGACACAAATATAGTAGGAAATGAAATAAAAATAACCAACTCTAGAATAAAAACTTATTTTTATTATGAAAATCATCAAACACAAGGTTTTATTTTAATAAACAAATTGCAGATTGTACCATTTCACAGGTCACAACTTGAATACCCCGATCAGAGCAATGCCTCATCCCCACCCTGTGTATCTCTGCTTCAGCCTTCTGTGTATTTCCTTCATAATCCTTATCATATTTGCCGTATAGTAATCAGCTTTTCAAATCTAAATGTATTCCATTGGAGTGCACAGATTGCTTCTTCATAGCTAAACAATCAGTGATTTATATGCATAACAGCATTTAATCTAAGACCTGATGATTCCTTTTAACTTCATGGTGATAATGCCACGTATCTAACTCCCAGTCTTTCTGTAACTTCCCTTCTCAGCATTTAGGTACAAAAAAGAACCTACAAGCTGTAGGTTCACCTGTAGCAGGTAAATGAAATCATTGTGTTAGTAACGTAGTGAGAACAAAAGACAGATACCTGAAGATGGCCAGGATTTAGAAAGCCTGGAAGAAGGGGAGTTCAAAGAAAGATCATTGGTGATGGAGCTTGCAGCATCTACATGCAATAGGGAAAGGAAAAGGAGGGGCAAGGAGCAGAAGTAAGTTGTCACTGAACCAAAGGGCTTAAAAGTTCCTGGGAAAGAACTATAGGCAGTTTCAAATGCTTAGAAGCATCTAGTGAAACTCAAAGTTTTTACTTCAAATATTTATTTTAGTCTTAGTCCTTGAATGAAGATCCCTACAGGAACTGAACTGAGGTAAAGGCAAGTGCGCAGACTGTTGTGGATTTCAGAGCACTGGAGAGTGAGTATGGTTAGGAAGGAAAACAAGTGTGACTTAAGAAGTTCAGCTGCTTAACACAGGAGCAAGAAGTAAACCAAGAAGAACTGCAGATCAGAAGTGGCTGTTTCTTGTGCTTTTCTTTTCTCAGCAGAGAATCTTACATATTAATTGAAGAGGCTTTTGAAAGAAAGTAGTACATAGAGCAAGGCCAGAAAGCAGAGAGAAAATGGATCAAGAGGACAGCTGGGAAACTATCTAAGAATATGAATGAAGGTACTGGTGAGATGGGGCTCGGGTGGAGTCCTGGGTTTCCTGACCACTACCAAAGAATGTGTGGAGGTGGCCCAGCCGAGGGAAGGCTTCTGTACTAAAAACATAAAGACAGAAATGAAGCCTTGAAATAACCAGGATCTGAAGGACTGGAGGAGGAGAACTATTTCTTTGGAAAGGTAGACTCTATACAACCATCTTTTGAGTCTGATCTTAAAAGAACACAGAGTAACCAGAGCTTAGTACTAACTTAGTACTAACTTAGTACTAACAATTCACAAGGTGTATATTGACTTTCTCATGTCTTTCTTTGGATTTCCTGGGCTTTCTGTTCCACCAAAGGCAATTATTAATGTGTTGCCTAGTATGTATATTTTCCAAAAGATGGAAAGTGAAATACTTGAAAATGGTTATAGCAACGTTAACAATGCTAAATCAAGAATATTTTTACATAACCATGAGATACTTTTTAAAATTTTTGCCTTTTAAATTAACTGTATAGGTTTACAGTTTTATTTATATAAAATAATATGCAAAAACTTTATACTTAATTAAAAAGTAATTTCTATATACCACATAAAATTTTAATTTTTAAAAAATACATTTTTATTTATTATTTTTATTTTATGTGTATATTGCCTGCATGTATTTGAGTGCACCCGTGTCATGCAATGCCACGGAGATCAGAAGAATGTGTTGAATTCCCCTGGAACTGGAGTTAAGGACGATTCAGAGCCACCATGTGGGTGCTGGGAATTGAACCCGGGTCCTCTGCAAAAGCAGTCAGTGCTCTTAACCACTGAGCCATCTTTCCAGCCCCAAAATTTTAATTTTTTATCTTAGCTCTGAAAGGAATGCAAACTAGACAAAATCTTTTTATTTATTAGTTATCATCATAAATTATGTACTACTTAATAAAAAGTAGGTTCATGTTTTCTGCTTGACATATTTGGAAGTTATTCTAGAATTTTATCAATGTCTGTTGCCTGAAAGAGGATTTTATATTTGGGACATTTATAAACTATAAAAAAATTGTAAAAACATTTCAGTTTTTTAAAAGATTTTCTTCATCAAAATATTGCCTTTCATACCTTCAAATCTGTGGTCTCTCCAAGGAGAGGCACTGTGCCCTTAACTGGGACTTGGCATCCTGTTTACAGCCCCCATCCTTGTAAACCTGGAAGTGTGGTGCTTCCCACATCTCAGCGGCAGGCTCCTGTACATGGATAACATCCTGTGTGAAAAGCATTTGAGTTTCTAACATCACAACACTATGTTCTATGAACTCCTGGGAGAATTTTCTCACAGCAGTTTAAACAATTGGCCATCATACCTTTTTGAAGTTCACAAAAGTCTTTTTGGTTTTCAAAGATTTCTTAATACAAGGAACAAAACAGGCTAGAATTTTCACACAACCATTTGACTGAACATTGTTAGATGTGGGCAAACACAATAGCTGTTTGTCATAAATTAGCATTTGTGCCTCTAATAACCTTCCCTGGAGGTTTGAAGAGACCAAAAAAAAAAAAAAAATGGAGAGGTGATGATCTAATTTTATTGCTCATTTTCTTCAAGCCAAGAAAGGAAACCCTTTTCATTTAGAAAGAGAACCAGAAGAAAGAATTTTAATGAAAAAAATCCTCGAAGACGTTTTTTTAATACAAATTTTGGAAATGCCTCCCCAAAATACCTTCCTCAGATTCCTTACCTGACTCCACTGTGAGAAGTGATTCCAAAGCCATGCACTGGTCATATAAGACCACTTGTCGACTCTTTCAGTACATTGGAAATTATTTACAGAGTTTGTGGTCCTTAAACCAAGAAACTAAATGAGACCCTGACTTCGATAACAGGTACTTCTTTGCTTACGCATTTTTCCTCAGTCTGTACAAAGTCCAGAGGCAATTTCTTCTCATTCAATGCTGGGTCCCAGAGACAAGAAACCACAGATCTGCAATGAGAGGAAATAAGTCATGGTCACTCTAAAATTAAAGCACCTATTCCTGCTTTACAGTTTATCAGATGTTTGAGCCGGATGCTGATTGTTTTAAAACTGTCTAAACATAGTGTATTTTCTAAAGGAATGCTAGCAAACCAAGCACTTGCTGTTAGTGACAACATCCTAAATTTTATTAACATGGAAAGATAAATGAGTAAACAGACACGGTGCTGGTCAGCATGTGTTTCCTAGGAAAGCTGAGCTCTAGAAGAATTCAATTTAGAGTTTTTACTGTAGGCTATTAATTACTGCCCGTAACAAAGATTTACCTAGTGCTATATTCTTGAAAGTGAGATACAGAACCCTTCCAAATGAGAATATAAAAGTATCTTTTCCCTTTTTCTTCATGAGATTAGGTATCAGTGAACAAAAATTTAGGAACTTGATCAAATAAAGACATTTTAGAATTGGTTTACCCATTCCTTTAGAACTCTGTTCCCATCAGATTCTACACATGTGGCTTGGCTGTGGCTTGGTTTTCTTAGTGAAGAACAACTTTGAGCAATGAGAACTTGTCTAAGTCACGAGGTTTATTTTTTTCAAGGTTGCTTCAGTGCTGTCGATTGAAGAGGAATCCATTCTCCCAGACTGGAGATCTTGCCTTTAAGGACTATGATAGCTCTGCTCTATTTTTCCCTTTTTATTTTTAAGTTCCCCATACTTTCAGGCTCTTCCTGAATAAAGAATTGTGATTTGACTGAAATTTATTTTCAGCACATGACCAAAACATCTTTTGAAGAAGCTCAAAATAACACAGGAAATACTGAGGAGCTAATGGCCCAGACTCCTACAGTTAGACTTCCAGGGGAAAAAAAAAATTTAAATAGATCCATGTGTGTGGTAAAGGCTCTCAAGATATTTTGAATGGAGTAGAATTTAGTCCATCCTGCAGGTAAATACAGCAGTCTGGAATGTATTTTGGTCAGCTGGAGAAGGAATTAATAAGATGGATCAGGAAACAACTATTTAGCACCATGGTGATTTCTTGAGGAAATGGACTTTCAAAGCATCGATTGTGCAATGGCAGCTGAGTCACTTAGGAAATGATGAGGCTGAATCCTGTTAAGATGCCACAGCTCCAATAAATATCATGCTCCCCTTCTTCCATCTCTTTCAACATATCTGCGTAGTCTTCTTGGTTTGAAGGTCATCCAGCTGTTCATGAGTAACTGCTGCTAATCTTTCCTGTTGTTGATTTTTTTACTTAATTAATAATCCATGTAGAATTTTCATCTTTCATTTCACTCTGGCTTCCTACATGATCTGATAAGGCAATGGTCACAAAACTTACAAGGTAAGGAAGCTGCCTTTCTCCAAGTGACCTAGCTGTTGTTTTTTTCTAGCTGCAGATAACTGGAAAAGTGATTGTAGTCAGAAGATTACAAAGGTACTAAATGGTTAATAGCATGATTTTTGAAGTATTGTTGATCGCTGGTAAGAGCTATACAAAGGACATCATACATAGAAGCTGAACATTTTGAAACCGATCGGAGGACCAAACTCCCTTTAAGTATTGTGTCAGAGGTTAAACTGTTGATTGCTGTTAAATCTTGTTGAGAATGTTAGTTAATCCTCTGTTAAGTCTTTTTCTGTAAGCACCTTCAGATGCTTTTCCATCAACAAATAAAACTGTCTGGAGTAGTTTGACAGGCCTTACCCTTATGCCTTGCATCCTTGAATAGAGAACTTTCTAGAGAGAACTGCAGTCCAGCTGCAGGGAGCAATACAACCATGGCTGTTGAGGATGGGATTCCTGCTTAGTAGGCCTTGGTTCAGTCCCAGCCTGCCCCAGGGATGGAAACCTTCACTGGAAGCAAGACAAGCTGGGGTAGACCTTAGATGACCTGGTCTGCAGTGACTCCAGAGAGCCCATTTCTGGCTATACAACCTTTCAGGGACTGTGATCAATCAGGTCTCAGGAAAAAAGAATACTACCCCTACTCAGCAAAAAGCTGTGACTGACAAATAGGAAGGTTGTGCCTATACTTAGCTGTCACTGGTCTTGATGAGACTGAAAGCTGTGCAGTGATTGGTGTAAATTATAATAACCTAGTTTGCATATAATACCCATGCTACATACTACCTCCTGGCTGTATAACCAGGCTGACTTGCACTTTGGATCAGTCAGGACAATCCCTAGGTATTGCTACATCAGGTCCAATAAAAGACCCTTCCCAGTCTTTTCTTCTCTACATGTGGATTTAATCTTGGGCAAGGTCAGCAGGACCTACTTAGGGAACAGCTGAAGCAACGTAGTGGTGGTGGTGGCAGCCAGTGCTCCCTTGGAGGCGACAGCACTGGCAGCAATGGCAGCAGCGATGGTGGCGGCAACAGCAGTGAGAAGGTAGGTGAGGTATCAGGGGGCAACCAGGGGCAAAGGCCACAGGAAGCCAAGACTGTAAAAGTCAAGAGCCAAAAATGAGAGACAGGTCACTGAAGGAAGTTCCAGAGAGCTGCCAAACCTCGATAACAAGATCTTAGTGCACACATTGTAAGATCTAACACTAGCCATCCAGGCTGAGTCCTGGCACCTTAGGCTTGGATCAGGAACTGGCTGCCACTGATTGCTGATACCACTGGCCGCTGCCCAGAATTGAAGAGCGCCTGAGCTGTGGAGTACCTGGATACTGCCAATCAAAAACCAGAGCTCCTCCTGCCTGAGCACATGGATCCATGTTTCTGGCTTCTAAAGTGACAGAGGCTCTGATTTGCAGCCTAGGCTTGCCTTGAATGACAACATTCCTGCGGTAAGCTCCCAAGTACACCTGCACAGCTTACTTATTTCTTTATGCCCCTTGTTACTCAATGCTTGAACGTACACGCCAGTGGACCAAGATTTTTTTTCAATTCTTTATTGACTGGAAAAACATCGAATTTCCAAAGAATGTTTGAAGAATTGTACAACAAATCATCTTAGGAATCCTTACTACCCAGAGTCAATGACTATTGACATGTTGCAGTTGTTTTATTTGTTCAGCAATAGATATAGTCACATATTTTCCAATTTTATGAAATAAGTACAAATAAGCAGGGTGTAGTGGCACATGACTTTAATCCCAGTACTCGAGAGGCAGAGGCAGGTGGATCTCTGTGAGTTCCAGGCCAGCTGGGGCTACAGTGGTTTTAAATGTCTACTTCAAATTCATTCCTCCTTTATCTTCAACACTCTATATACCCTAGGAAGGAGACTCCCCTGAATTGTTTAGTAGACTTCCCTTCCTTTTGTGAGTACTCCATTAAACGTTTGTATAATTTAATTGAAAAGGAGGGTGCATTATATTCATTATAATATAAATCTGAGAGTTGATGTGATAGATATAAATAATTAAGGCACAGTCTGAGAGGACATAATTCAGAGGGAAAAAAGAAAAGCTAATGTGTTTGAAATGGAGTTTGGATCCAAGTCTTAAAGGAAACGGTGTCATTCAGCATTGCGCAAAGGAAATCTTTGCTTCTTCACAGGTGCAGCAGTTTTTCCTGATCTCAGGCATCTAGCGCACAAATGTAATATCCTGGAGAATGAAGAAGAGCTAGGGAGGTTAGTTTCTGTCCCCACTGTTGAGGATAGCTACTCAAGACCACATCGTACAGAAATGACGTTATCATGAACAAGGCATGGAAACATCCTCGAAATATCTGAGGTGGACTACAGAGTGTAATCTAAAGTATACTGTAAGTTTTGGTTTTCTTTCCTTGGTTGATTTTTTTCATACTCTCTAGGGGTGTCTGCTTGCTCTTTACTGATGTTATAGACTCTGACCTGAATGGGAGCAGAATATTGATGATCTACCACAGAGAGTTGGGAAATCACATTTGTTTCTCTAATTATTTTCTCATTTATCCTCATTAACTTTTTTTTAGAGTTGCAGATTGAACCCAGGGCCATGTTCATACTAGACAGATGCCCCATCCCCTATTGTGCTACATCCTATCTGGGTAACTTTTTGTCACCAAGGCAATGTTTGGTCTCATCTTTATCTAAAATAAAGAAGCTGAATTGGAATTAGAAGTTTATTAACTGTTAGCTACAGAATCCTTTTCATGCTTTGTTTTGTTTTGAGGTAAGATCTCCCTATGTGGCTCAGGCTAGCCTCCAATGCATGGTGAACCTCCTGCTTTAGCCTCTTAAGTGCTAGAATTATAGGTGTGTGCCACCATATCTCTCTATGTTATAATCTTCCATAGTTCTCGTTTCAAGATTCAAAATGTAAAGAAAGATTTAAATGAAAAATCCAGCCCCTATCCTGACCCTCAACTGTCCATTTTCCTTGCTGTGAGTGATGGGATCAGGACCAGTGTGTGGATTTCCTATCTTCTCTAGTTCTCCTACAACAATGATGTATTTAACTGTCCTCTGATTAATATGTACTCAAGTACTTTCAATTTTTATAACTATGAAAAGCATTCAGTAAATAAATTTGTATATAAGTCATTTTATACAAGTAGTTTTGCAGGTTAGGGTCCTAGAAGTCGAACTGTTGGATCAACTAATATGGATATTTATAATTTTTATGTATCTTCCTAAAGAGAAGCTCAGTCAATTTACATTCTCAGTGGGAATGAACAGAGAAAAGCTAATGTTTCTCTATGCTTGTGCCCACATAGTACATCAAGAAACACTTTTATATTTGCAATTTGTAAAGTAAAATATAAAATATCAATAGCATTTTAATTTCATTTCACTCATCATTAAGTAATTAGAATATTTATTTACATAGTCCTATCCGATTCTTACTTTTACTTAACTGATACTAAATTTATGAATTATACCTTAGTAAGAAACAGCATAGGCAATATTGTCTTATCTAAGTATATAATAT
Organism: Nannospalax galili; assembly: GCF_000622305.1. Classification (NCBI taxonomy): domain Eukaryota; kingdom Metazoa; phylum Chordata; class Mammalia; order Rodentia; family Spalacidae; genus Nannospalax; species Nannospalax galili. Next base: position 444,991 of record NW_008352658.1, on the reverse strand, counting down.
GCTTTCCTGTTTGCTAATGTCTTTTTCCCTTCATAGTAGAGATTGAACCCATGACCTCCGACATGTTAGACAACCACTCTACCACCAAGTTATATCTCCAACCTTCTTTATTACTTTTATTTTAAGACAACATCTTGCTAAGTTGCCTAGACTGGCCTTGAATTTGCTATGTAGGCTAGGCAGGCTTTGAACCTGTGATCTTTCTGCCTTAGCCTTCCAAGTAATTGGGACTATAAGTGCATACCACCATGCCCAGCTTTTTTAATGTCTTTTTTATGTCCCTTGATAGTGAGCTGAAGTTTTCTTCATATTTATCTTACAGTCACAATGAGATAACTCCTAGATATTTAAATTTTCTCAACAGCACTTAAACAGCCTTTTCTAAAATATACTTTCTAACTAGTTGTTGTCTAAGTGACAGAGACATGCACACACTGCTATATACTGATTGAGCTTTTGTTTTATATAAAGGGCATGTTCCTGTCTTTTGAGTATCTTTCTGTCATGATGCTGATGGCTGATAAGCTTTATAGGAGGAAAATCACATATTTGTTTGAGTTCTAAATGTTTTTCTCTGGTTTGTTATTTTTCTTTAGATTTTGAATGTAGTGTTTCTAACATCAGTAGATTGCTAAAATTTATCAGTTTATCTTTGAATAACTTCATGGTAATATACAGCACTTAGAAAGACCCTCCTCATCCCCAGAATATTTTTTACACTATGCTAACTCTCACATAGTAACGTTCTGAAATGATTCATATGAGTGTGTTATCTTTGACATAATCTTTTTTTAAAGATTTGTTTATTTAACAAATTTATTTATTTAAGATTTATTTATATGTGTATGTGTGTGTCTCTCTGTGTCTATGTACACATGTGCAGGTACTCATGAAGACCAGAAGAGGATGTTGGATCCCCTGAACATGGAACTACAGATGGTTATGAGCAGCCTGACATGGGTGCTGGGAACTACACATGGGTCATCTGGAAGAGCATCAAGTGCTCTTAACCACTGAGTCATCTCTCGAGCCTCTGCTCTTTGATGTAATCTTATTGGCACCAGGTTCCCATCTTCATTTAGCTGTATGTTCGTATAAAGATGAACTAAATTCCTAATTCCATAGTAGATGTCATTTGAAGAACATAAGGGACAACAAAGCCTGGCACTAGAGTGACAGCAGTCCCTGCTTCTCATTTCCCTGGACAAGTTGACAAAATGAGTACTAGCTGCACTCTGGGTCCTGGGATTGCAGCTACCACACATGACCAAGCAAACGCCATCAGTATTTAAATTCACCTGAGCATAAGCAGCTGTCATAATGGGCCAACAAACCAAAGCCAAGCCTGGATATAAAGAACACAGTCAGAATCATGGAACCTGTTAACTTCTAGATTCATAGGCTTGTTGCTGGACTGGTTATTTCATTAATCTCACAGTGATGCTCACGCACAACACTTTTAACAGTTGGATTTTTACAATTCATTTTTGTATGATGTGTGTGTGTGTGTGTGTGTGTGTGTGTGTATGTATGCGTGTGTGTTGCTGAGGATTGAACCGAGGGCCTTGAACATTCTAGCCAAGCACTTGTACCATTGGGCCCAGTCCTAGCTTACAACTGACTTCTAATATCCCATTTGTTTTTGTTAGGATTTGATGTGGGATGTTTAATTTTTCAAACTATAAAATTGTATTTTTTAAAAACACTTCAAACTATGAAACACCAAGCATTCATTTTGATGAGTCACAATGAGATAACTGAAAAATATATATACATATATATGTGTGTATACATATACACATACAGGTTCCCCCCCCCGGTAAAAATAGAATTGTAAGTATGAGGATTGTTACTAATTCTACAAGTATGGAGTTTACATACACTTGTCTCTTTTAAGTTAGCTATCAATTACTCGTGCTATTTGTTCTTAGGAAATCATGCTTTACATTAACACATAATGCCACCTCCACAGTATGTGGTATATAGGTATATATGCTTATTCTTGAACTTCACGTTTTGTCCAACGATACGTTTCAAGTGGTTTTCTTATTGTTTTAACCATTAGAGCTGTATAAGTTCTAGTGTCTTGCAGAACTAATAACAATCCTCATACTCATCAATTCTATTTTTACCTTTGTTTTTCTGTTACTTATATATGTATTTTTCAGTAAACTTAAGAATTATCTTGTTTTGAATCCTATTTTTTATTGAAATCACAGTAAATTCACAGATTATATCTTAGTGAAAAGTCACATGTTTGATGGTCTATTTTGTTAACTAAGTACATGATATGTTTTCTGTTAATGATATGCAGGGGAGAGGTCTCATCAATAGTGATGTTAATTCTTCTTTATATGAGTCATATATACAAAGTATTTAATTTTTGTTACTATTAAAATAGTCTTTTCTATATTTTCTGACTGACTAATCTCTCAATGACAATACTGATTTTTGAGAAAGGCAGAAATCTAAAAAAATTTGCTGGATTTCCTTATAGTTTTTAAATGTTTGGGGTTAAGTATTGTTACCATTATCCCCTCCTTTCCATAGTAATCACTCGAATTCTTTTCTTTTCTCTAATAGCCAGCCAAGGACATCTAACCCAGGGCTACATAATGTCAACTGTACTGGATCCTCCTGGTCCTAGTGTTGTAGAATCAGTTTCATCATTAAGCACGATCGTGGCTTCAGTGTTGACACAAATCTTTTTATTGTCACAGAAGTATCTGTCTATTTCTGTTTTAGATTTGTTTTATCAAGAATGAAGTTTGGATGTTATAAACATCTTTTCATAACCTGAAAATGCTTTCATCTCTTCTGGTGAATTATATTTTCTCCAAAAATATCCTTATTACTCTGTATTTTCCAATTTATTTGCATAAATTAAGAATTAAAACAATCTTATCAGATTTCTTTGATTTGCTTTATTTGGGTCTATTTCATATGTATTAATTATTTGGAGTATGTGTGCCTTTCCCCCTTATTGACTGAATCAGTTATGAATGTACACATTTTATTTTCTCCTAAAGAACTAGGAAATTAGTTTATTAACCAATTATCACTTTCTGATTCTTAATAACAAATCAACTCCACAAGACATTCTTTTTTGGCATTAACTTCTTCCTTACTCTTTCTGTGGGATTAATTTTCCCACTTTCCTAGGCCATAATGCTCCTATTTCTGCAGTTCAGTTCAGACAGTCCTCCTCTGATCCCTTTGTCCAGGTCAGCCATGCCTCATCTTCACTTACAAAGCATCAGTGCACACTTAACCTGAAGTAACTTTTATTTTTTATGTTAGTTTTCTCTATAGCCTGGGGTTGTAACTTATATCTCCAACACCCCACATATAATAGAACTCAAGAAGAAGTCAATAGATTAATCAATAATATAATGACTTCAGTGGGCATATGCAATGCTTGCCTTTCCAATAAATCATTTTAAGCTACAACTAGGATGTCTTATGTAGCTTAAGAGTCTGTGAGATGGAGTCAATACACAGGGAAGATAATTGCTCACAGAGAAGAAATTCTTCAGGTTATGGATCATGTACTTTCCAATATGTCTTTCTGCTTTTGAAAAACGGAAATAAATTTATTGCATTTTATAGAAAAGATGTCACTCTGTGGACCTGCTTGTTCAAAAGGGACTGAATTCTATGAGGCTATTTCTTGTTGAAGTATTTATAATTACATATTCTCCTTGGACCAATTTTCTTTAAAGCTTTTATATATGTATGGAAGGTCATTCTTTGCCAAAGATAAAACAGACCTGCCCATCACCAACATAATATGATTTTAGAGGTCTCATAAAAGCCTCACTGCCTCCAGTATTCCTTTTTATTCAGCTAATTGAAGCCCCTAAATGTAGCTTATGACATATTCCTTTGACTAAGGATTAGTTTTATTTCTTAAAATGGAAAGCTTTGGGGGAAATAACAGACATTATCACATAATCAAAAAAAATTCATCCACTTTATACAAACGCCTTGAAGATGAAAGTTGTTGGACATCTTCCCTGGAGTGTCTGGCTTAGATGAATCTTAAGAAAGGAAAATTAAGCAGCATACCGAGAGAGCGGAAGGGAAAGGTAGGGCATGAAAAGCGTTCCTCCCCTGCACACTACCTCTTAACTATCCTCATTTTCAGCTCCACACACTATTAAAGTTCAAGTACATGCTTACATACTCAAAAACCAAGGAATAGTTATTAATTACCTACTGTGCGTCAGGCGCTGGTCTTGGGTGCTTGAGACACATCAGCTAACCAAACAGATTTGTTGAAAATCTTTATCCTGTTCAAGCTTGTCATCTAACGGGAAAAGCCAAATAAGCACCCTGCGCATGCCTGCAACCCTAGCAGCTGGAAGACTGAGGAAGGAGGATCACCTTTAGTCCAAGGTTAGCTTGAATTTGAGTGAGTTCTAGATCAGCCTGGGCTGGAGTGAGACCTTGTCTCAAAAGTCAAATAAATAAATAAGTATAAAAATAAAACACAATGTCGGGGCTAGGAGTTTACAACTCGGTCAGTAAACAGCTTGTGATAAGCATGAGGACCTGAATTGGATCCTGAGAACCTATTTAAAAAGTCAGGCATAATGGCATGTGCTTATAATCCCAGGACTGGGGAGAGGAAGAGAGGAGGATCTACTGACAAGCCAGTTTAGCCAAATCAGCAAGCCTCAGGTGCCGAGAAAGCCCTTGCCTCAAAATAAGTAAGTAAATACATACATACATACATACATACATGCATACATAATCTAAGATAAATAGCTCCTGAGGAACAACTCTGAGATTAACTCTTGCCTCCATACACAAATAACGCATGTGCATATGCATAGTCGTGTGCACCCACCTACATCCAGACATACAAAGAATAAACCATGTCAGACACAGTGACATACACCTGTAATCCCAGTTCAGAAGATGCAACGGGAAGACTGCAAATTTGAAGCCAACCTGGGCTACAAAGTGAAATCTCGTCTTAAAAAAAAGAAAAATCGAAGGCCGGGCTTGGTGGCACATGCCTTTGATCCCAGCACTCAGGAAGCAGAGGCAGAGGCATTGGCAAACAAACCTCTGTGAGATCGAGGCCAGCCTGGTCTACATAGTGAGTTCTAGGTTAGCTAGAGCTGCTGAGAGACCTTGTCTCGAAAAGATTTTAAAAAAGAAAAAGAAAATTCCAGGTGTGAAGTTCTATGCCTGTAATCTAAATACTCAGGAGGCTGAGACAAAAGAATCACTGTGAGTTTGAAACAACTTGGACTGTAAAGGAAGCACCAGGCCCTCCAGAGCTACATAATGACACCTGTCTTATACAACAACAAAAAATAAATAACCCATAGCAAGGCCAAGGCAGCATCATGAAGATAAATTAAAAAACTATCCACTAATCTAGGGAAACGTGATGATTTTCAGGTAAGAGTCAGGCCATAGGAAGTGGTAAGATGTGATGAGATATGTTCTGAACCAAGACTGGCGGGAACTAGAGACGTGGAAAGAAAACAAGAGAGTGTGTGGTATCTTTGGATCATAGAGGAAGGTGAGATCTTTGAAAAAGGAGTCAGCTCTGTGCCAAATGCAGTTGATATTTCAAGCAAAATGATGCCAAAAGACAGAGCATGGCATTCAGTAACATGAACATTACCAGTGAGTTTAGTAACAGTGCACAGGATTAGGAGGTTGTTCTGTGACTTTTCCTGGGAAGACGTTTCATCTAATCTCTTAGTCCAATAGCTTAGTGAACAAGTGAGTTTCCTGATGGTACATACAGAAGCTGCTAAAGGCAGCTGCATCCCAGAAAAGCTGACCGCAGCATGGATCCCTGGAGCTCCCAGCAGGACGGGAAGGCAAATCACCAGGTTGGAGAATCCACCCTCCGCAGCAAGTCTTACTTCTTACATAACCTTTGGGAGGGGCCTTGTGAATCTTATAAGCTGAGGAGCATCTTGAGCCTTGTATGATTTATTTATGGCCTGAGTCTTAGTTGTTGTTGTTCTTTTTTAATTATGAGTATGTATGTATAAATGTGTACAGCTAAGGGCAGGTGCCCACAGAGTTCAGAAAAGAATTGAGATACCCAGGAGTTAGGGGAATTACAGGTGATTGGAGATACCCGATGTGGGTGCTGGAAGCTGAACTAAGAGCAGTGTGTACTCTTAACTGCTGAGCCATCTCTCCAGCTCCTATTTCTTGAGTCTTAGGTGCCTCCATCTTTCATCCAGGAGGGAATATTTCAATCCAGAGGAAACAACTACATAAGAGGAACAAAACCTTCATAGGAGGGTTTAGGAGAGAAAGATGCTGAGCACAGACAACTGTTTCAAAGAAGGAGATAGAGTTGCATTATTTTACAGTATCCAAAAAGGCTTTGTAACTTGTCCATGGCCATAACCAGTAACCAATAAAGCTGCAACATGAAACCAGGTTTTGTTCAAATTCAGAAACACCTCTCTTCAATCTGTTCTCAGTCCAGATAGAATAATTTAGTTTAAATTTAAAAAAAAAAAAAAAAAAAAAAGGATGGTCTGGGACTAGCAATTCAGTTCATCTCCTGTGTTTCCCACCAGGAATTCAGACCAATATTTCAATCATGTGCCATGGCGTAAGTTTTCCTCTCACTTCTAGTTCCACCTTCTCTGTGGCTTTCTTGTCACCTTGATATCAGCGAGGCTGGGAATTAGATATGAGGTGACCAAGGGACACTGCAGCTGTGTCTTGCCTGCTGTGCCTCCCGAGGGTCAAAGTGCCCTTTTGCAGTTAAGCATCCTTGAAGCTGCAGCTAGGTTGTCCCTGTTGTATCAGAATCCAGGCACCAGGGCATTTTCTCAAACATGTACACTAACATGCACATGTCCACTAAAGGGTCTGTGCCCTTGAACCACTTCATGTCATTTCAACATCTCTTGGCTGTAGTTTTGACACTGGCTCCCCCACCTCTTTGTGGGATTTTCTAGAGAATCATGGGTAGAAAATCTCTAAAAGGGGGATATGGTCAACCACAATTTGGGAGATTAAAGAGTAACCTTACTCCACCAGATGTGCAACTCTGCAGTAAAAAAAAAAAAAAAAAAAAAAAAAAAAAAAAAAACTTCTTTAAAATCCACACTACAGGAACCACTGGGCTTGTCCCTATCTTGGGACAACCCTCTCCAATCTTTTTTGAATGTTTGTTTTGCTAAATAAACTTCTGCTTAAACTGTGTCTCTCAGCTGAATACCTTTTTAGAAGACAGAGCTCTAGTATGTGAATTCATCCTGTTCTCATACTGCAGGTTCCCTGAATAAAGTGCAGTTTAAAGATTTGATTTCTGAGACTGGAGAGATGCCTAAGTGGTCAAGAGCACAACTGTTCTTGCAGAGGACCCGGGTTCGATTCCCAGCACCCACATGACAGCTAACAACCATCCATAACTCCAGTTCTGGAGGAATCTAGTGTCTTCTTCGGACCTCCACAGGCACTGCACAACATGGGTACACTTACACACATGCAGGCAATACACTCATACACATAAAATAAAAATAAAATAAAGATTCAATTTCTGTCTCTGCTTGTTGGCATCGACAAATGACAAGTAGCACAAGCCACAATATTCTACTTAAAACACCACTTGTGTAACTGTCCTCACTCACCTGACTCCTTCCTCTTTCAAACAAAACAAAACTAAACAAATTCTTTTGGGTTACAGAGATAGTTTGGTGGTTAAGAGTATGTACTGCTCTTGCAGAGGACCCAGGGTTGGGTCCTAGCACCCATGTCCAAGGGCAAACAACTGCTTGTAACTCCAGCTCCAGGGGGATCTGATACCCCTGACTTCTGTGGGCACGCGCACACACACACACACACACACACACACACACACACACACATGCACACACATGCACACACATGCATGCACACATGTACACACACACAACTTAAAAATAATAAAAGTAAATCTCTAAAAATACTTCTTATGTACCTCCATGTCCAATTACCATACTCACAATTTCCATCTCAATATACCCATATTTTATATTCCCACTTACCTGGGAATTAATGTCCTTCGGTCTATTTCCTCCATTAATAAATTGTTTACTAAGACCTACAATAAATCCACCACTAATCCTGGCTGAGGGGCAATACATCTCACATTTTTGGATGAGAGGGTGAAAAGTCCTGTGTGTGTGTGTGTGTGTGTGTGTGTGTGTGTGTGTGTGTGGTGTCCAAGGTTCAAGGGTAGAGTCAGACAAGCAGCAAACCAGGATAGAAATAAAAATGCCAGAATGAGTTGTGTTTCTGGTAACATCCCTAGTAGTGTTGGCTAAAAATAGATACAAATGTGGAGTTAGTTGATATGGTCTATAGCATGATGAAGAATTGGGAAAAGACTTTCACAGTTACCCAGAAATGCAAAGAGTGAGTTTGATGACCATAGACTTGGGTCAACCACAGGGCAAGAAAATGTGTGAGCAGGAACATGTAGATGCATAGGAGCTGGCTTGAAGCATCTAGTTTCCATGTCTCTCCCCCAAGCTTGCCTTCAAGGGGCTATGGTTCCTGTGCTCCATAAGGCACTACCAAGACACTTGCCCTCAGACTGGAAATGCAAAGTCATAGTGACACACTCTGTATGAACAGAACTTCCGCTTCGCAATGCTCTCCATTCTAGATCACTTGCAACACTGATTTCCTCACAGATGTTATTGCCCTGTACTGGCACCACTGCCACAGTATGCATCTTTCCAACTCTGCAATGTGTCCATCATTGATTTATGCCCTTTCAACCTGTTTTCACCTACGCAGCTCTTCGGGTGTACTGCCAGCCCTGTGTCAATGAAATCCAATGACTCACAATCTGTGTCTCTGAGTCATGCGCTACAGTTATGTGAATTAGTCTTAATTTGGAGCTTTCCAGTTATTAGTATAAGTCCTGCCTGCTGAGAGCTTTGTTTTGTTTTCCTTCCTACCACTGGAAACTCCTTTAATTGGTTGTTGATAACTTCCACAGTGACCATTTCTACACTAGGGAGTGAAAGTTGGCCCAAAGACAAGCAAAAAGAACAAAACAAATTGAGACTAAATTGAATATGTGTTGTGAAAGATGTTCATGCAAAGATGTAGATAAAATTTTTCTTATTTGTTTCATTGTGAAGCAGCTAGCTTCACCTTCCACTTGAAGATCACAAATGAACATGACAACCAGGAAAGCGTGAGCCTCACAGAGGGGACACTGGAGAATGTGTGCTGTTTTTTGGAAGCTACAAGGGCAGCTGTCTCTGTTCACTTATGCACATTTGCCTCTGAGATTTCTCTATCAGAAAGGAAAAGCAGAGTAAATAAAAGAATGACATGCAAGGGTGTGGTCGCCGGCTGTGGCTGCTCTCCTTGGGCTATGGCCGCTCTCCTGCTCTCTCAGTTCCTCCAATCAGTCGTCTGGTCTGGACCCCAGGGCTGGTGAGGAGTCTGCTCCAGCATCACCGCATTCAGGCAGAGGAGACCAGGTTCAGTGACACAGATCTGCTTTATTGCAGGAAAGTACGGGCTTATATAAGGGTAATAGTCCAATCATAACACAGCATATGGGATCCCTTATTAGCATGGCAGACTAGTATCCTATTACACTCTAGCGGGCCAGATGCCCCATTGGAAGCACTGCATTGCAGCATAATAGGTATGTAAGGCAAAAGGCAAACTCAGTCACAAGATTTTCCACAACACAAGGGCTTCTGCCACACTTCGATGCCCAAATAAAATATGATCATTTATGTCTTGACACAATATGGTACTCAAAAGCCTTTTGGAAACAAAGCTTCCAACAACCTAAGAAATGCACCCAGAATTCAAATTTCTGGATTAGGAATACATACACAATGGTCTAAATGACTCACTCAAGTGTTTTAGATTTTTTATTATATATTATTTATATCTATGTAAGTGTATCTGTGTGAGTGAATGCCAGTGTGTGTGCATGTGCCATGGAGACCAGAAGAGGGTGTCCAACTCCTCAGAACTTGAGTTACAGGCAGTTGTGAGCCTCCTGATAGCATTGCTGGGTCCACTGGAAGAGTAGGAAGCCCTCTTAGCTACCGAGCCATCTCTCCAGCTCCATCACTCACGTTACAAGGGGTCCTAAGAATCACTGATCTGGTAAGGTATTTAAAAAGAAGACCTTTAATGAATTCTTAAAATGTCCTTTGTTTCTTTATTGCTCTCCTACTTTGTTTTTTGTTTTGTTTTATTTTTATATGTATGATTGTATTGCCTGCATGTGTATAAGTGCACCAGTGTTATGTAGTGCTTGTGGAGGTCAGAAGACGGCATCGGATCTCCTGGAACTGGAGTTATGGATGGTTGTTAGCCACCATGTGGGTGCTGAGAAGTGAACCTAGGTCCTCTGCAAGAGCAGCCAGTGTTCTTAACCTCTGAGCCATTTCTCCAGCTCCTATTGCTCTACTATTCCACCTTCATTTGTTCTTTCCCCACCACTGTCCTTGTTTCTATTTCTGTCTCCATCTCCCTCCCTCTCTTTTTTTCCTTCTCCCTGTCCCTTTCCCTCTCCTTCTTCTTCCTCTATCTCTCTCTCCCTCTGCCCCTCAGTCTCCGTCTCCCTCTCCCTCAGTCTCTGTCTCATCTCTATCTCCTTCTCTCTCTCTCTCTCTCTCTCTCTCTCTCTCTCTCTGTGTGTGTGTGTGTTTGTCTAGAGAGAAACATTTAACTTTTGCTAAATCTTTCACAGAGATTTTCAGATTTGTAAGTAGGGAACGCTTTGCTTCTACAATCTCTTACTGAACATTAGTTTACTACACTGTTAACACTTTATTATTCATTTCCAATGGATAAGACAAGAGTTAGTTTTATTTGATGTTGTTAACATGTCTATTCACTAGAAAATTCATCTACTTTCTACATGCCTGTAATCCCAACTCTAGGAAAGCAGAGGCAGAAAGACTGCAACAAGTTCAAGACCTGTCTGGTCTACATAAGGAGTTAGACCAACTACATAATTAGGCCACCATCTCAAAAGCCCAAACAAATATGGAGGGGGGAGGAATTAATAAAATGAGAAAACCAAATGTTATCTAGCATCCAGAATAAGAATAAGATCAATCTGTAGATGCAAGATATACAATCTATTCTATTCCATCTTATTAAAAACAGATCTCTCTCTCCTCCCTTTGTTCTTTGTTTCCTTTGCTTTTTTTTTTTTTTTTTTTTTTTTTTTTTTTTTTTTTTTTTTTTTTTTTTTAATACTCATATAGTCTCAAGAAGTATCTAAGACTCTACAAAGTGTCATAGATAAAGCTATACAGAAGACAGGCATATCCAAGCTTTTACGTACCTAACATCTGAAGAAACAGCTGGTCATTGAAGAAATCCTTGTACAATTCATTACAGAAAAATATAAAGAGTTTGTGTCAATCTGCAAGTCATGTTTCCCTGAAGAAATGGCAGAGCTGAGACCTGGGACCTGAAGCATAAGAGAGGAGAGAGGTAAATCCAGACTCCCAGGGGAATTCATGGTCTTTGACTCAGGTTCTGGGATCCATCATGCTCCACTTTAACTTGGTAGAGCCTCCAGGTTTGGGTTCAGGAAAGGGACCGAGCTCTACATGCTTGTTCACAATCATGACCTCTGTATTAAACTTCAGATTGGAAGGAAATGCTCCCACTACCTCATTACTTTTTCAGGGGAGACATGGCAGCATGTAGCCAGAGCAGGAAGCTGAGACCTCACATCTTGCATATTCAGGAAGCAGAGAGAGCCAGGAGAAGTGAGACAAGACTGTGAACTCAAAAAGCCTCCCCCGCCCCCACACAGGTGTGCTTCCTCCATTAAAACCACACCTCCTAAAGATTTCATGACCTCCACCACATAGTACCACCAACTGACCAGGTGTTCAAATACTTGAGTCTGGGCAGGGGTGGGGGGTGGGGGGAAGGCATGTCTCATTCAAACCTCCACATTCTGTTCCCAGGCCACCATAGACTCACGGTCATATCATAATGCAAAATGCATTTAGTTCAATTTTAAAAGTCCCCACAGTCTTTCACAGTCTCAACACTGTTCAAAAGTCCAAAATCTCTTTTGTGACTTAAAGCAATTTTCTAATTATAACTCCCTGTAAAATCAAAAACAAATTATACTTCCAACATTTGATAGTACAGAATACATATTCCCATTCCAAAAAGGAGGAATAGGGGTATAGTTAGGAAATTCAGGACCTAAGCAAGACCAACAAGCAGCAGGACAAATGCCAAATCTTGTAGTTCTATGTCTGATGTCTGGGACTGGAGTTCCAAAGAGCTCAGATGGCTCCACCCTCTAGCCTTGTTTCCTGCAATATACATCCCTTTTGGGCTGGTTCCATTCCCTTGTCAGATGTCTCACATCTCTGACATCTCCAACATCTTGAGGGTCTCCACTATAACCCAGGCTTTACTTACAGCTTCACATAATGGCCACCCAGGGCCTTCTTTATGCAAGGACTCATTTGCTATAAGCTACGTGGCCTCAGCAGCTCTCTGAAAACCTGGAGGAAGAATGTAGGGCTCAAACATTCTTGCATCTTTCATGCTTCTATAGTCAGTACCATGTAGACAGCATTGCCAAGTTCAGCTGCTGACTTGGGATGGACCCCAGCCCCTTTGATCACATTAGCAGCAGCTTTTATATGTTGAAGCAACTGAAGAAAATTCCTTAGGGTCCCTTTCACAAATTGAGAGATTAGCTGGGAGGCTCTTGCCCTGAAGGCACTTTTCCCATTGTTCCAGTGCAGAGCAGGAGTCCTCTCCGTAATGATGTTAATCTCCTTACCAATGAGAGCCTCTCTTCTAAGCTTCTGGGGGCTTTTTTCCTCTTAAAACTATACATTTTCTATTTTTTTCTGCCCCATGTGCTCTTTTACATTGTAGACCTGCATAAATATTACCAATTATAACCAAGCCATAGATTCAATGCTCTTGAAATTTCCTCTACCAAAGGAATTAATCCATTACTTTTTAATATAATTCCAGACAAGTTCTTAGGACAAGGGCAGAAGGCAGCCAGAATCTTTGCCAAAATATCACATGAATGGCCTGTAGCCCAGTTGCTGTTTAAGTCCTTATCCCTTTTGAACAGCTGAGCCAAGTCTTTACAGTACGCATTGCTTTCAGCAATACTGTCTTCTAGGCCCCTACAGAATAGCCTGCCAAGCTCTTCCAGCATTTAACCACTTTTCTAGTCCAAAGTTCTGAAGTTTTTCACATTCCTCCAAAAATCAACATGGTCAAGACTTTCACAGCAACAGCCCACTCTCTAGTACTGTATTAGTTACTTTCTGTTGCTGTGATAAGATACCATAACCAAGGAAACTTATAGAAGGAAGAGTTTATTTGGCTCATGATTCTAGCAGAATTAGAGTCCATAATGGTGGGGAAGGCATAACAGTAAAGGCGTCAGAGCAGAAAGCTGAGGGATCACATCTTCAGGCAGACATAAGAAGCAGGAAGAGACAGGAAATCTGGCAAGGCTTAAGAACTCTTTTTTCAAATATTTTATCTAATATTTTTATTTTTTTATGTGTATGAGTGTATGCATGTAAGTGCATTTGTGTCATGCAAATGCCTATGAAGGTCATTAGCTGTCATGTGGGTGCTGGGAATTGAACCTGGATACTCTGCAAGAGCGCCAGTGTTCTCAACTGCTGAGCCATCTCTCCAGTCCACCTTAAAACCTCTTAGGCCCATCCCCAGTGATGTGTTTCCTCCAGCAAGGCCTCACCCCCTAAAACCTCCCAAAGCACCATGGCTTAAAGTGACTTATGGAGGAAAGAGTTTATCTTGTTCACAGTTCCAGAATCCATCATAGCAGGAAAGTATGGCAGCAAATGGTGGGTTCAGAAAACTGAGAGCTCACATCTTCAACCACAAACATGAAGCAGAATGAACAGGAAGTGGGGCAAGACTGTGAACTCTCAAAGCCTGCCCTCAACGGAGACGAAAGAGAGATTTGCCAGGCCCCACGAGTGGGGAGGCTTGGGGGCACAGCTGCCTTTTTTAGTCTCCTGATGGGAGATGAAGGAAAAAGAGAGATTTGTGTTGCTCTCCTGGTGGGAGAGATACTAACGAATTCTGAGTGGAGTTCAGAGGCCCCACATTGGGCACCAGATATGGGCTCACTGGGGTGCGGCGGGTCGCACACCGTGTCTGCTGTTCGGGTCCCTGGCTCTCCACCGCTGGGGCGGGTCTCTGTTTCTCCACGTTGCTGAGGCTCTCTGCTACCGGGGCTGGCGGCTCTAGAGGACTGCTGTCAGCTGCCCGGGCGGGTTCCGTTCCAAACTACCAGGCACTCCCTCAAGGTACGAGATCCGCCAGCCAACGGATCTCGTGGGAAATGCAAGAACAGCGAAAGCAGAATCTCCGTGAGTCGTGGTTTACAAAGAGACAGCCCTCTCCGGGGAGATGCAGGATTCAATGATACAGCTTCAGACACAGCTTCTGATGCAACTCCGATTTATTAAGGGGAAACCAGGATATTTATACTGTGGGGGCAGTGGCAAAAGCCTTAGTTGATAGGTGCTTTGTAGGATGCCCCATTTACATGTGGTGGTGGGCTTCTGCCAGGCTGCCAGACAGTGCCTGATTATCACACAGGAAAATGTGGCAGTTCCTATGCCAGAGGCCATGTATCTGTGGTGGCTACTTCAAAGATAAGTCAGGAAGAGAGTAGGGGGTGCCCTGCTGAGAAAAGGAGTCCTTCCATTTGCGCTGAGCCAGCATGCGGCTATACGGACATGGAAAGACTACAACCTAACACAGCAGATGTCCCCAACATCTCCCCCTCTTTGATTTAAAAATGGAGAAGTGCCATCACCAGACCTAAGGGCCAACTTATCTTATCTCGGGAGAATTCAAAGTCTGATAATTGACCATGGCCTGTTTTGTAGTGATTTTAGCAAATGGCAGTAATTTGTCAGCAAAGAAATCTTAAAAACAGTGAGCAAGCATCAAAATAATACACAGTATTATCAGGGGGCAACAAGGGATAGGAGCCATGCAAACAAGGGATTGCTAAGCCAACTTAATTGTTTGGTGGGTTGAAATCTTGAAAATAGATTACAAAGTTTTTGAGAGTGTTAACATTGGTTTTAACAACATTTGATTCATTTACAAAGAAACAGCATTTTTTTTTTCAATATCATACAGCCTCCCCATGTTTAGTAGTTATCAAGTCCAATGTTCTTCTGTTGTGGAGCACAATCATGGTGAGAGAGTTTATTTGTTGTTGGAGAGACTCTAGGCTGTCAGTCACGGATGCCATTTTTCGGAAATTTCCCGCCAGGTGCTGGGCTTGTAGCAGTTTGTCGCCATAGCAATGCCTCCAGCATCCAGGGAGAGTGCAAGTTCGACCCCTACCAGCAGGGGGAAGAAGATTTTTCTCTGATGGCAGCTGTGTAGGAGGAAAAGGCTTCTTACACCTGGAATGTATTAGTACACAAAAGGTGGACAAAGAGAGATTAACACAGTTTTGGGCTTTTTTTTTTTCTTGCACCATATGAAGAGAGGAGGGGCGATGCATGCTGTAGTTAGTGAGGCATTTGTAATGAGTAAGCTTGTTCACTGAAAATGTAAATTAAATAATTAGCCAGTTGTTTGAATAAGGGAATATCCACTAGATGAGAGTCAGCGGTGCGCGACCCGCCACACCCCAGCGGCACGCGGGAGACCGCCACGCCCAGCAGCTGGCGCTCCGAGATCCCTGTGAGCCCATAGTTCTGTCTGGAACAAATGGTGGCTGACTATAAACAGCATTCAATTATTCCTTTCCTTGGAGTTTATTAATCTCACATCCCACCCTCCAGGTAGCTCCTGTCCTTTCCAAATATTGTGATTTCAATACTGGAATGAACGAATTTGTAATATCAAGTAATTATCAGTCTAAAGAATTTTCTACCAAAAAATAGATAGCTAGGACATTTCATAAACACAAAGAAACACATAGTTGTGGTAACTGATTTAATTTTAATAATTACTGCAATTTAGAAGAAGTCTCTTTCTTCCCATTGTTTTCATTAAAACCATCCAGCTACTCTTTTCTGGTTATGTCTCTGGCTCGGTTTAATTATATTAATAATAACCTGCTGGTTTTTAGTTTTTTAAAGAAGATACTATTTTTCCAGAATTTTTATTATTATACTCATTAAGTTTTACATAATCACTGGAAAAATATAGAGATATAAAAGTCATTTAATTTGGGTTATAAGTTTTTCTTCTTTGTTTTTAAACAATGCTAGGGATCAAATAAAGGCTTTGCACCCACTAGGCAAGCACTGTAACATTGAACTACATACATCTTTAGCCCTTTACTGATTCTAAGTATTAATTAACATAATTATTTTAGACTTGTTAAATTTTAATTTATTCTGCCAAATTCTAAACATTTACAGAAAACTTGTAATTGTTCTTTTTCTTCCATTACTTTATCTTGAAAGGGGATGTATGGGGGAAAAAAAAAACAAAATATAAAGTATAAATACAGAGCAATGGAGACCTTCACATGCAGATCAGTGTATGTAATATCCTGCAAAAGGCGGAATCGGCATTAGTCACACAAATACTTAAATAAACATTGGTCAAGTGAATAAAAGTTCCATGATGTCCCTATTAAAAACAAAGTAATTATTCTTCTCTTTGCCTTAATTAAAAATTATATTATGGGATTCGAGAGTGGCTAAGTGGTTAAGAGCACTGACTGTTCTCACAGAAGAGAGTACCCACGTGGAAGTTAACAATCATCTATAACACGAGTTCCAGGGAATCCAACACCTTCTTCAGGTCTCCCATGCACTGTATGTACAGGTACACCTACATACGTGCAGATAAAAGACTCATATACATAAAAATAAAAATAAAAAATTATATTATGATTATTTTTTGTTGTTGATCTATCTGGATCCTTACAGAAAGAATGAATTTTTTGTTTTTTTGTTTTGTTTTGTTTTGTTTTGTTTTTTCCCCTTCCACAATAAGGCACAAAGCATGTGGTTTGATCCAACACATTATTTGCTGAGTTAATGAAGTAAGAAATTGAGACAGCCTAAGAGGGCAGGCTCCAACCTCCATCAGTGTAGGGGCTGTGATCTCAGCAGACTGCTAGAGAGTGCCAGACTCTGGCTTCCCTCTAGCACAGGAGCTGAGAACTCAGGGAACTGCCTGAGAGCACTAGATCCTGCCTCCACATGGTGGGGTCCAAACCTTAGAAGGAAGCTTGAGTGTACCTGACTGAAACCTGACTTGGGCTTCTGTGGGAGCTCCTGAATAGGTGATCTAAAGCCATCAGTTCCCTCCAAAATAAAACCTGAGAGAACCTGAAACCTATACCAACCAGCTTTATACAACCAATAAGAAAAGGAACTAGGCACCCGGATAATACAAACAGAAGCATACGTAGTGGTGCACACCTTTAATCCCAGCGCTTGGGGGGCAGAGGCAGGTGGATCTCTGTGAGTTTGAGGCCAGCCTGATCTACATAGCAAGTTCCAGGACAGCTGGGGCTACAGGGAGACCCTGTCTCAAAAAGACCAAAAAATAAAAAAGAATCATAAACAACAAAAGAAATTCACATGCCAAATCACAACAAAAGAATAATAAAATGGAAAGCCAAAACACTGTGTCTCCACCAAACTCCACCAGTCCTTTAGAACACATCTTCAAGAGATATATATAAGGGAATGATAAATTTAAGGGTTCTCTGATACTCAACAGAGATGAAGAAAAACTTTGAAGACACCAAAAGGAGGGTAATAATTTCCCTTGGAGGAACAAGGTGGAAATGACCAACATCCCCTTAGAATCTACTCAGCCATGCAGAGTAGAGAAAACGCAGTGAGAAATGAAGAAGGAAGTGCAGAACTCAATAAGCAACAAACAAACAACAGGGGAAAGCCTCACCAATAGAATGAATGAAATGGAAAACAGAATATCAACACTGGAGGATAAAGTTGAAGAATTGGACAACTCAAGCAAAGATTATGGAAAATTTTTTTTAAAAACACAGGAATGGAATACTCAAGAGATGTGGGACACCATGAAAAGAACAAATCTATGTATCGCAGGAATAGAGGAAGGAGAAGAATTTACTTACTAACCACATGATTAGAAGAAGCATTTCATTAAAGCATTAACATATTCAATAACAATTTCCAGAACAAAGACACAACTCTTTCAAAATTGGCTGTAAATTTTTAGGTCCACATTTGAATGGTGTCCCACAGTTATGCAATATTGAACTCAGTATAAAACCTATAAGACATAAAATTTAATGATGTTTTAACCTTTAAATAAGATCTCTATTTTATTTTAAAATATACTGTTTCATAGAAAAAAACTCATTTTTAATGTAACTAACACTTAGATGTTTGCACATGTGTCTCTAATCTCTATGTATCTGATTATTACTAGTCACAGTCATGTTCTGAGATCCTTGGCACCTGAGCATAGATATAAAGTTATCAGGTAGATTTCAATGGTTATTTTTTCACCTCTACTAATTAACATGAAACAAATTTTTATGCTTTTTCCTCAAATATAACTCACTTTTTAAAAACTTGTTGATTTTCTTGTATGTATTTCATACAGAACATCCCAAACAATCTTATTCATTCATATACCCACATCCCAAATGGCACCCTCCCATAGGCCCCCCCTCCACTAGAGCCCATATACTCTGTCATCCCTGTTACTGTCCACTGTGTTGTTGGCACTCCCAGTCTTTCCCCAGTACTTGTCCATCTGCTGAATCTAGTCAGCCTATCTAGAGTTCCTAAAACAGTAGCCTGGAAGTCTCTTGGGCCACCCTGGCCAACAATTCAAAGGACGGTATCTCCTGTCTGGCATTGTTTCTTGTTATGTAGCCTTTAGCTACACACATAGACAATTAAAGAATTATATTGAACCTTTTAATCTTTGGTTATTTAAGACCATACAGTTGGCACAGATAAACCAATATCTTTTTATTCTTAAGGTCATTTGAGGATCTGTTTCTCAGGGGGCACATGGGCTTGGGAGGAGCCCCAGGTCCCTTTCTCTTACCAGTTCCATCTATGTGAAGATAAGTCAAAGGTCCTGCTCAACCTAGATTGGCTTCACTTGGAAGCATGGAGGAAATGTTTCCTCTGTGTTGACCCTCCCCTTTATAGGCTGGACACCGGTTCAAGGGTATTGACCAGATCTTGAACAGGATTGTAGAAGAGAATCTCCAAAAATTAAGAAAGACATCCCCATACAAATGCAGGAAGCATACAGAACACCAAATAGACAGGATCAGAAAAGAAACTCCCCATGATACATCACAGTAAAAACATTAAATGTACAGAACAAAGAGAGAATACTAAAAGCAGTGAAAGAAAAACTACCAGTCAGATACAAATAAAAGCCCATCAGAAGTACAGCTGACTTGTCAATGCAAACTATGAAAGCCAGAAGAGCCTGGACCAAGGTATTTCCAGTTCTACATGGCAATAGATGCCAGCCCAGAATACTTTACCCTGCAAAAATGTCTATTACAGTTGAGGGGGAAAGAAAAATCTTCCATGACATGAACAGCTTGAAAGAATATATGTCCACAAAACTAGCCCTTCGAAAAATACCTGAAGCAATACAGAGAGCAGGGAGAGAAACAACTATGTGCCAGGGGCAATGAAAGAAAATAAATAAAGATATAATTGAAGAAACACAAAATTAGACAGAGAACAAAAACAGAAATCAAAATGATGGCACCCCAAATTTGTAAAAACAACCCTACAGGACTTGGATTAACCTTAACTCAGTAATATTAGGGGACTTCAATATACCACTGTCTCCATTAAACAGGTCAACTGGACAAAGAATAAACAGAGAGACATCTGAATTAAATGATACCATACATCAAAAGAACCTAGCAGACATCTTCTAAATATTTCACCGAAGCACCAAAAAATACACTTTCTACTCAGCACCCCATGGAACTTTTTCAAAAACTGACCATGTTCTGGTCCACAAAACAAATGTCAACAAATACAAAGAAGTTGAAATAATTCCATGCATTCTATCAGACCACAATGCAATAAAGCTCAAAATCAACACTGGACAAAGCCCTAATCACTACACAAACTCATGGTGATTAAACCACACACTCTCAAACAATGAGTGGGCCAAAGAAGAAATTAAGAAACAAATACAAGAATTCCTGGAATTCAATGAAAAGGACAATACAACATAACACAGCCTCTGGGACACTTTAAAAGCAGTCCTAAGAAGTTTATACCTCTAAGTCCCTACATTAAAAATTTAGAAAAGCCCAAATAAAGGACCTAGCAATACAACTCAATATGCTAGAAAGGCAAGAACAAATGAAACCCAAACCCAATAGAAGAGAAGAAATAACAAAAATCAGAGTAGAAATTAATGAAAGAGAAACAAAGAAAACATTACGAAGAATCAATGAATCTAAGAGCTGGTTCTTTGAAAAGCTAAACAAGATAGACAGACCCTTAGCCCAGTTAACAAAAAGAAAGAAAGAGCAAATCCAAATCAGAGATGAAAGGGGAAACATCACAGCAGTCACCCAAAAGATCAAGATCATGACAAGGGAATATTTTAAAAACCTATATCCTACAAAATCTAAAAATCTAAAAGAAATGGATGGATATCTAAAATCATGGGAACCACCAAACTTAAACCAAGAAGAGGTCAACAGTTTAAACATACACATAACATATAAAGAAATAGAAACAGTAATACAAAGCCTCCCAACTAAAAAAAAGCCCAGACTCAAGTAGATTTACAGCAGAATACTACCAGACATTTAAAGAAGACTGCCAATCAATACTATTCAAAATAATAGAAATAGAGGGAGAACTCCCAAATTCCTTTCATGAAGCCAGCATCACTCTAATACCCAAACAGGGTAAAGACATAACCAAAAAAGAAAACTATGGACCCATATCCTTAATGAACATAGATGGAAAAATTCTCAACAGAATACTTTCAAACTGCATAAAGATGTAGATCAAAAAGATCATTCACCATGTTCAAGTAGGCTTTATTCCAGAGATACAGAAATGGTTCAATATACACAAGTCAATAAACGTCATTAATCATATAAATGGACTGAAAGACAAAAAGCACATTGTCATCTACATAGATGCAAAAAAGGCTTTTGACAAAATTCAGCATGCATTTATGTTCAAAGTCCTAGAGGGAATTGGACTGGAAGGAACACAGCTCAACATATTTAAAGCTATATGCAACACACCCACAGCCAACATCATTCTAAATGGAAAAACCTGGAAGCATTTCCATTAAAATCAGGAACCAGACAAGGATGTCCACTATCTCCACTTCTTTTCAACATAGTGCTTGAAACTCTTGCAAGAGCAATAAGACGAGAGAAAGAAATGAAAGGAGTAATGATTGGAAAAGAAGAGGTCAAACTAGGACTTTTTGTAGATGATAAGATACTATACCTAAGAAATCCCAAAAGTTCCACCAGAAAATTCCTAGAACTGATCAACATTATCAGTATAGTGGCAGGTTATAAAAT
>NW_008352658.1:401276-423400 GCF_000622305.1 Nannospalax galili | reverse complement strand
TAAATAAATAAATATCTTGGAATAAATCTGACCAAAGAAACCAAAGATCTCTACAATGAAAATTTTAAATCATTAAAGAAAGAGATTGAAGAAGAAAGCAGGACATGGAAGGACCTCCCATGCTCATGGACTGGAAGAATTAATATTGTGAAAATGATCATACTACCAAAAGCAATAAATAGATTCAATGCAATCCCATTCAAAATCCCCATGACATATGTCACAGAATTACAAAAAAAAAAAAATCCTTAAATTTGTTTGTAAGCACAAAAGACCCCAGATAACCAAAGAAACCCTGAGCACAAAGAATAACGATGGGGGGATTACTATACCAGATCTCAAAGTGTACTACAGAGCTATAGTCATAAAAACAGCATGGTACTGGCACAAAAATAGACACAGATCAATGGAGCATAATTGAAGACCCAAACCCAAGTACACGCAATTTCAGCCATCTGATATTTGACAAAGGTACCAAGAACACACAATGGAGGACAGACAGCATCTTCAACAAATGGTGCTGGCAAAACTGGATCTCCACCTGTAGAAGAATGAAATTAGATCCTTATCTTTCACCTTGCACAAAAGTTAACTCCAAATGGATCAAAGACCTCAATGTGAAACTGGAAACCCTGGAACTATTAGAAGAAAATATTGGCAGTAACTTACAAAATATAGATGTAGGAAAGGATTCTCTAGAACAGAAGTCGCTCAGGAATTAAGGTCAGCAATCAACAAGTGGTACTTCATTAAATTAAAAAGCTTTTGTACAGCAAAAGAAACAATCAAAGAAGTGAAGAGAAAAGCCTCAGAATGGGAAAAAATCTTCACCCGTGACACATCTGACAGATGTTTAACATCCAGAATATATAAAGAACTCAAAAAAAACAATGAATTGAGAAACCAAATGACCCAATTAAAACATGGGCTAAAGATCTAAACAGAGAGTTCTCAAAAGAAAAATAGAGATAGCTAAGAAACATCTCAAAAGGTCTTCAACATTGTTAGTAATTAGGGAAATGCAAATTAAAACCACCCCAAGGTTTCACCTTACCACAATCAGACTGGCTAGGATCAAGAGAACAAATAATACCAAATGCTGGCAAGGATGTGGAGAAAAGGAAATGCTCTTTCACTGCTTGTGGGATTGCAAACTCCTGTAACCCCTATGGAATACAGTATGGAGAACTCTTTAAAAACTAAAAATGAACCTACCATATGCCTTGGTTACACCACTCCTTGGCATATACCCAAATGACTCATCCTATTGTAGAGACACTTGAACAACCATGTTTATTGCTGCTCTTTTCACAATTGCTAAGAGATGGAAGCAACCTAAGTGTCCTTCAACTGACGAGTGGTTAATAAACATGTGCTATATTTACACAATGGAGTTCTATTCAGCAGTAAAGAAATATGAAATAATGAAATTTGCAGGTAAATGGATGGATCTAGAAACTGTTATACTAAGTGAAGTAACACAGACTCAGAAAAATAAGAGATGTATGTTCTCCCTCATTTGTGGATCCTAGCACCAAGTCCTTTTAAATTCCATGTCCTCTTAATAAGATGTTACTGTACAGCAGTCTCTTCTACATGAAATAACTACTATCATCATGACTTCAGCAGTGCATGATCGCTAAACATCATCACAATTGGGCTTGTTGACTGTTGTGCTCCTTCATTAAAGGTGGGCAAAGCAGGGTGATTGGACCCTCACCTGAGTATTCAGTCACTCTTCCCAGCCAACTGTATGAAATTTGACCCTAATCACACATGGTCTCCTGGATTTGGGGAGAGCTAAAGTATACAATCTGGGGAAGGCTAGGAAGAGAAGGCATTCCAGTGTGTGCACACCTTCAGGTCATACATACACCTCAGCAACCCCTCAGTTATCTCAATAAGAGTTATGCAATTTGGGAGTCTTTTAGATAGGCCCACTGAAGGTGTACTCCAATTGCCTTACCCTGCACCCCTGTTCAGCATGGAAGAAGCCAGAGCAGTCTGCGTCCCTATTCCCTGTTTGCAAGCTAGGTAACCTCTTCAGGGTATGGCATGATAAGAATAGGAAGTAGGAATTCGCTAGGCAGTTAAGGTAAAAAGACCCCAAAGAAAAGTAACCAGTTTCTTAGCTAAAACTCACTGTCCTTGGGGCTCTTAGCAACATACTCTGTTCCAAAGGCCAAAAATATCAAAAATATTTGGCAGCTTTTATCTAATCCTTAAAAGATTTTAGGGTTACCTCTTCGGAGGGGGAAATGTTAGAGTAGAATACATAAGTTGTCAGAAAAAAGTGATGGGGAGATATGGGAGGAGTTGAAGGGGAGGCAATGGGCATGGATTTGATCAAAACACCTTATATGCATGTATGAAAGTTTCAATAAATAATTTTTTTAATAGCGTAGGAAATTCAGTTTTTCCTGAATAGCATCTTCAGGCTAGGACAAGAAAAAGAACATCAGTTCTATTAGTTTTACTTTATTTTGCAGCATTTTCCCAAGATAGTAAAAGAATCTGTGCTTTCTCTATTATTTTGTGTGTATAATATACCAGCTGATTTAAATCGGTTCCCATCTGGCCTTGGAGCTCCAACGTTTCTCTTTTGGGATCTCAGTTGAAAAAAATACAGTTTCAATTCTGCTTCCTTTATGCCAAGCTTGTCTCTGGGATATTGTGTGATGAAAATAATAGCCTACTAAATATTCTCTTACATTTCCACAAGTCTGTATGGGTTATAAAGCATTTTCACACATTATTTCATTTCAGCTCCACAGTAACCATGAAATGTGTAAGGCAAGTGTCACGGTCATCTGCACTTGGATATAGATTTTGTCCATGAATGTCTTTGCAAAATAAGCCATTATTTGTACTGCATGTTACCTAAAGAAAACTGCTTTTATTAAATCTATAGTTAAATGGCCCAAAGCTCACAAGTGATTTGTTAAAATCTCACAGATGAATTCACAGCAGACTAAACCTAGATCTTTGTCTCATGGTCTGCTCCTCACTTCCCTACATACCAGACAACTAACCTTGAGTCTATTTTCTATAAGTTATTCCTTAAGCAGCTCACCTGCCTTCCCCAAACTCCCTTCATAAAACTCAAATACATGCATAGTCCAGAAAAATTAATTCAAAACTTCTCTCTAACTTGCCTGTTTAATTTTCTTTCAGTCTCACAAATACAATAATCCCTGGAAATTAAATTGAAGTTCTGTAAGTGATAGAAGCAATTCCGTGTTAATAGCACAGTAGATGCTATACTAGTTCTGTGATGTACTGAGCACAGCCCTGTGACTTAATTAGCTCCACAGCTGACAAGGAAGATACAGTTATTAGCCCATTTGACAGCTGATGACATTACACAATCAAAATGTCGAATAATTTGCCCACATTCATGATCATATTGTGACAGGGCCAGGTGATTAGGCTCCTAAGAATCTGCTATTAGCCATTAAGTTATAACACCTCTCCGCCCTGAAAGAACTGTACTACAAACTCAACATAGCTTCACTGTGTTAATTCAACACCTTGAATTAACAAAAGAAATGCATTAATGAACCTCAGTGGTTCACCTTTCATAAGGGCCCCCTTCCAAGTTATGGTGTCAGCCTTGAACAGTCTCATCAGCATAACTGAATGGTAACATTACTGCTTTCAGAAAAAAATATGAAAACCATATATGAGGATGATGCTGTGAGTTCTGCTGTTACCCTGGAACACTGTTTTTTAGGATTATACAAAATATCAGTGAGATTTCTAGTCCAATGAACGTTTTTATTTGATATCATTTTTATTGTTTATAGCCTGAAGTTAGGAACGTACATGTTATCTTGCAGATTTTGTCTAGTCAGAGGTGTAAAGAATTTATGTCTGGTTGAAATTATAATCCCAAAAGATGTTGCTTCATTGCCGTTGGGGATGTTAACTACATTTGTATCTAACTGAAACATCCAACATTCAGTGTTCAGCCATATCAGTACTCTGCTCCTCAAACACTCACTGAGCCATATATCACCCTGTTCCTCTAATGAATGAACTACATGAATCTTGGACATATGCTTACTCTGTACTTGTACAATATTTGCATTTTTATCTTCTTGCAAATTGTTAGGAATCACCATGCCTTTCTTACTTGGCTTCCATGAGTGGATCATAAAGGAAAAAACAGAGAGCTTCTGTAACATACAAAGATGCAAAGAGAGCACATGGTATCTGCTTCACGAGAATGCCTGCTAAGCCGTGAGGGGCAACCACTCACAGGTCACCAAGTTCTATAAAAACTAAAAATGAACTAGCTAGCATTTCACTGCCTTTATGGAAAAATCATAAATAGTGCCATACTCTACTCACAAGAATGTGGGAGTGGGTAGGAGACAAATAATGGCAACCACACCAAGCTACCATCTCATTTTCCTTTTCCGGGTTTGAAATGAACACTCATAGTGCCCAGGCACTATAAGACAAAGAAATGATTGCCCAACACCCCATCAGGGATCAGGGAGGGACTCCTGAGGTTCCACTCTGCCCTGAGGAGCTGAGAGGTGGGGAGTCATTTTCTTTAGTTGTATAAGCTCTGGTAGTGGATGACTCTCACTATGTAGGGTTACCAAATATCAAAGTATTTCCTACACACCACTATATTCACTAAATAGTAACTAGAAATAAAGGGAAAATAGAATTCTATGAAAACATTTTATTTTTATAAGAAGTCACTATTTCTCATGTAGTAATACAATGGAATCAGTGATTTTTCTACATAAAATTATAAAATTTTAAAATTTCATTTCAAAGAATTCAATGTCATATAGGGCATAGGTTAGGACAATCATGGACTGATGGATTATGTACATTGTCAATGAGTTATGATAAATGTCAGAATACTCTCTCAAGTGATAAATGTAAGTTCTGTGATTTTTATGTCATTAGGTTTGAATTTGGGAACCTGAAGTTCACCTTACGGGCTTGGGAAGGTAGCAGTTATATTTTATTAAATAAATGGTTTCTGAGCAAACTCCTCATGTTTACACATTTTCTCTACTGACCTGAACCAAGTTTCTGTATGAAGAACATCAGTTTCTTGATGTACCAGGTAATTCATTATTTGCTGTTCTATGAATGTTTCACTGTGCTTGGTGTTATTATACCTGTTTACATCTCTAGTCATCTAGACATGCTCATACCTTCAAGGTCCATAAATATCTTTCCATCCGTGGGAAGTCAATCCCATGAAACTTTCATCAGATGCACTCACATCTCTGTGTGGAGAACTGAATTGCATGCCCATGCCTAAAACCATATCTGCAAAGGATATGCCTCTATCAATTGTAATTTACCACACGTGGGTCGGGAGCTTAGTACCCCCACTCTGCACAGACAAGGTTGTGCAGAGGACAGTAGATGTCTGAACAAAATTAGGGTTTGGCCTAAAGGAAGAAAGGAGCCATTAGCTGTTCACTTGGCATTCACAATAAGATACCTTTAATCCCATTTGACTTTGACTATCTAACCAAACCAAGTTATTCAGGATTGACAAACTAAGCTTGGAGGACATGAGCTGTTCTCTACATCTTTGAACTCAGAACCAGAGAATGCAATTGACTGATGTCAAAGGTGGTATCTATTAAGGAAACGAAATTTAAATGGGAAGTTGAAGCTCAGGAATGCTGTCAACAATCTGTCCCTGTTCAGTTCTCATCTCCCTTTGATTCAGGAATATGATCCAAAAAAGGTTTCTTTGCCAAAGTGGTTTGCATGTGGCTTATGGAACTTTGACCCTTGGGCGGGGGGGGGGTACTTTAAAATAATAAAAGTATAGGTTTAGGTCAGGCATGGTGGTGCACGCCTTTAGTTCCAGATCTAAGAGGCAGAGGCAGGCAGATACCTATGAGTTCGAGGCCAACCTAGTCTACATAGCAAGACAGGAAGTTTTTGAAAAGGTACCCTGTCCCCCCAAAAAAAAAAAAAAAAAAAAAACCAACAAACCAACAACAACAAACCCTCTTAATAGTATATGATTAGCTATAAAAGTATGGTTTCACCGTGACCTTCTTATATACACACATCATGTACTTTGTTCATGTTCATCCCCCACTGCACTGGCTTTTCATGCTCCTGCTGGTCCTCTTTCTCCCTCAAAGGGCCTCACTTCTATTTTTATCACACGCACACATTCGTACACATCACACACACAGACACACACACACACACACACACACACACAGGTTTTTGATAGGCTTTCACTCTATAGCTTAGGCTGGCCTGGAACTCATATATAGTCCAGGCTGGCCTCAAACTTGTGGCAATCCCCTTTCCCCTGCCTCCCAACTACTTTGATTACAGCCTTGAGCCAAGAAGCCAGCTGGATTTGTTTTTTTTGAAAACCAAGTTCTGCATAAAAGAGAAAACATGTTTTTTTGTTTTTTTGTTTTTTTCTTGAGAAGACAGTGTCTTCTACAAATGGTGCTCGGAAAATGGAATATCTACATGTAGAAGAATGAAACTAGATGCCTATCTCTCTGCATAAAATTGATCAAAATGGATCAAGAGCCATGGTACAAAACCAGAAACTGAGCTGGGTATGGTGGTGCACACCTTTAATCCCAGCACTCGGGAGGCAGAGGCAGGCAGATCTTTGTGAGTTTGCAGCCAGCCTGGTCTACATAGCGAGTTCCAGGTCAGCTGGGGCTACAGGTAGACCCTGTCTCAAAAAGACAAGAAAAAACAGAAAACTGCGGAGGTCTCCAGTGAAAACACAGCACATCTGTGAGTCTCCACTACCTCTTTCAGGAGTCCAGCACCCATTCAGCCTCTTTGCACTCACAGTTCTCTGAGTTCCTCAGGCCTCACCTGTTCTCAGCTGACCAGCACGTCCCATCTCTTTGGCATACTGATTGGAAACGGAGTAAATGTGACACACACAGAACTTCAGATCAGGATAATATTTCTTCTTTAATATTTTTCTTTGGTTTTTTTGAGACGAGGCCCCTATAGCCCCCCAGCTGGCCTGGAACTCACTATGGAGATCAGGCTGGCCTTAATCCTACAGAAAGCCACCTGCCTCTGCCTCCTAAGTGCTGAGGTTAAAGGTGTGCACTACCACACCTGACCAGACCTGGAGGATTTGGGGCAACATGACCTGACCTCTGATGAAGGCATTAGGAAACCTTCATCATGTGGGTTTGAATTCTAACAATTAACTTCACTGTGTCTTAGCATATGCATCTTCACAATGGGGAAATTATACCACCATCTTCAGAGAACTTTTGTGAGCGAAAGATGAATAACCCATGCAAAGTAACCAAAACAGTACCTGACATAGTCCCAGGAAACACTACTCATTACTATAATTAACCCCTACATTACCGTCTATTGAGTGAATAGTCTTTCACTGGAGTGGATTTGTACTGGAATTTCTGTCTCATGTAATAAAATGAAGACACAGGTACAGTTCACATGGAGAGGATAATTATTTTCTTTTCTCCCATCTCTAAAGTTGCACATGGGTGTGTGACATGTTAGCTACCTGGAGGAAAAGCATAGCTTATATAGCAAAGAGACAAATAGAGTGACATGATGGCTCTCAGAATCACCTGAAAATCCTGTTAAAATACAAGTGACTGGACCTCACTCCCTGAGTTTTTTATTTGGCAGATATGATGGTTAATTTCACATCCACTTGAATGGACTTTGGGCTGCTGGGATTAAATGTTCCCTCTTGGTGTCTGTGAGGTTATTTTTGGATGAGATCACCCTGCACTATGTCTCTAAGTGTCATTTGATCCTTTGAGGGCCTCAGTAGAATAAAAGGTAGAGAAAAGATTACACACCCTACCTTGTTTGCCACCTCACTACTTGATCCAGCTTTTTTGGGGGGAGGGGTTGAGACAGGATCTCCCTGTAGAGATGGAACTGACACTGGTTCTAACCATTCCAACAGCTATCAAAATGCCTGAAAGCAAATCCCGAGTCCATCACTCTAGAGTTCAGCCTTGACAGACAAAAGAAAAATGAGGAGGAACCCAATAGAGGAATGCTTTTGGAAGCCCTTGTCAAGAAATTCCAATGGACTCTCACGAACATTTTAAAATTGCCCTGTTCTCACTTTTTTCTAGTTCCCCGTCTAGAACTTGTAATGCTAATTATCTTGCCTTTACTTCTCCTTCACATCTATTCACTATTCAAGGACTTTCCTTTTCCCCTAGAGATAAGAGATGCAATTTGGGAGTCTTTTAGATAGACCCATTGAAGGGGTACTCCAATTGCCTCACCCTGCATCCCTGTTCAGCATGGAAGAATCCAGAGCAGTCTGCAAGCTGGGTAATCTCTTCAGGGGATGGCGTGATAAGAATAAGAGGTAGGAATTGGCTAGGCAGTTAATGTAAAAAGACCCCAAAGAAAAGTAGCCATTTTCTTGGCTACAAGTCAATATGTCCTTGGGCCTCTTAGCAACATACTCTGTTCCAAGGCCAAAAATGTCTAAAGTATTTGGGAGCTCTTATTTAATCCTTAAAAGATTTTATGGTTACCTCTTCAGAGGAGGAAATGTTAGAGTAGCCAAAAGCCCCATTAAAAAAAAAGAAGAAGAAGAAGAAGAAGACCCAGCACTCAGAGGCAAAGGCAGGTGGAACTCTGTGAGTTCGAGGCCAGCCTGGTCTATATATTGAGTTAGGGGAGGAAGTGGGCATGGATTTGATCAAAACACCTTATATGCTTATATGCCTGTATGAAATTCTCAATAAATTATTTTTATAAAAATAAGAATAAAAAATAAAATAAAATTGTTAAAAAACTTTGTTTTCATTCCTATTAAAAATAACTAGTAGAAAACATAAGTGTGTGTGTGTGTGTGTGTGTGTGTGTAAAAGGCCCAACTGGCTGCTGTTCAGGGAACGGTTTATAGGGGCAAGATTGGAGGAGAAATCCAGGGAGCAGAATACTAGCTCAGGGTACGTTCATGATGCATTCAGCACATGTTCTTGTGGAAGGTAAATCCTGAAGCAAAAAGAAGCTCTAATTTAAATGTTACAAATTTTCTGGATTCACGACTCCCCATCATGTTAAATCCAGATGCAATGGGATGTTTGAGGCCTTCTCGTTTTCATTTATCTTTTTCTCATTCCCCCAAAGCCTTTTAATCCAAGATGTTGTTGTTAAGCACAGGATAAAAAGAATAAAAAAGCTATCTAGGGGGGCTGGAGAGATGGCTCAGTGGTTAAGAGCACTGGGCAATCTTGCAGAGGACCCCAGTTTGGTTTCCAGCCCCCACATTGTGGCTAATAACTGTCTATAACTCCAGTTCCAGGGGGTCTGGCCTCCATGGGCACTACACACACATGGTGCACAGACATACATGCAAGGAAACACTCAGTGAAGAAGAAAAAAGGAGGAGGAGGAGGATGAGGAGGAGGAGGAGGAGGAGCAGCAGCAACAGACAGGAAACCATGAAGTCATCAATTCTCTGTCAGTGTCTCTGAGCAAGCTTCATCTTTTATAGTGCTTTCTTTTGAGACAGAGTGAGGAGTTTTTTTTTTTTTTTAAATCATGACCTCACTTTTGGATCTCAGTCCCTCTGGCTTCTCAGAATCGCCCCTTTATCCTTTGGAGCATCACTTCTCTCTCTGGTATTCTGAACAGCTTTTCAATCTACTCATTCTTTCACATAGCATTTTCCATCTGCATTTCCATTTTGAAACTCATTCTCAACTCTCCTCAGAAATTCAACTCCCCTTCTCTGCTTCTGTTTCTTCAACTCCTACAATGTAGCTCCTGCCGCCATTTTCACGTGGGAGAGCCTCTTCCAAAGGCCACCAACAAACCGTAGCAAAGAAAGTGAGCACTTCTCAGTCCTTCCTTAGTCTCCCTTCTTCTAAGTCTTTAACCCTGTTAAGCAGTCCCCCATTCTTTCCCCCCTTTTGCTTCCAAATAATTCCTTTCTTCACTTTCTCAGGAAAATTATTCCTAGTCTTACAAATTGAGTTGGGTTCCATGTTATGTATGCTTCCAGAAGAGGATGTAAAAATGGAAGCTTTAGCTGAATTCCTAAAATGATGCCAAACTAATAGAAACTTATAGAAAAAAAATCATCTGGACCAGTTTATAGTCTCCTTTTCATAACGAAGGTTTTTGTTTGTCGGTTTGTTTGTTTGGTTGGTTGGTTAGTCAATTGGTTGATTTTGTGTGTGGGGGGGGGTATCTGTGTGTCTGTGTATATGTGTGTGTATTCTATGGCAGGTATGTGTGTGCAGGTACCAGTGCTAGTGAACTCATATATGCCATAGGAAGGCATAGGGCATTCTCCCCTGGCATCTTCTTTACCTTGTTTGTTGAAGCAGAATCTCTCGCTGAACCTAGGACTCATGTTTTTCAGCTAGACTGGAATCCAGCAAGCCCCTAGAATTCTTTTACCTCTGTCCCCACTCAGTGCTTGGTTTACAAGTGTGCAAAGGACCACATCTGGCTTTCATGTGGGTGCTGGGGTCTGAACTTTGGCCTTTGCATTTGCTTAGCAAGAACTCTTAAACATTAAGCTATCTCTCCAGGCCCTTGAAAGAAGAATTTAGGAAGAGCTGGGCGTTGAGATGAATGGTCATCAGTGGGAAGAGCCTCACCATTCCCTATCCACATTGTAAGCCTGGTGAACATGACTTCACTGGTCATCAAGTACAGTTAAGGGAGCCTAGGAGACATAATGAGTTGGAATGAGATACAGTTGACATGGTAAGGCAGGAACTAAAAGAGAGCTGCTACTTTGCAATCCCACATGAGGACTGCATGAGGATCCACAAAACAAAATGAGGGTCACACACCACAGAAAGCAACTGTGGTTGACTTGGGTTCTGTGTATAAGACCATTGGTGTGCGCTAAGGAGAAAGATATCCAAAGATTCTCAAGAGCCTGAGAAGGTGAGTGGGTCCTGTAAGAGGAGACGTTAGCACCTCATACAAGGAAGACACAGGTGAAGACCATGGAGCACCCAGAAAGAACTGCTTTAGATATGGCTAGTCCAGAAGCCGAGAAATCACTTGAGAACAGTCCTAGTCCAATATGATACTTCATTTCCATTCTATCTGTTCCTTCTCACACTTGCAGCCCTCCTTCCCTGGGAGTGTCACAAACAGCAGCCAGCAAAAGTTAGTAAGAAAGATAGGACTCGGTCATACCTTTCCACCACAGAAACTGAGGGAAGGAAATTGTATAAGAAATTGAGTCAGAAACATTGACTAGTGCAAGGGACAAACACTCTAACTTCTGATTTTGAAAGTGTTTTCAGCATAAAGTAAATACACACTGAGAGACAAAGACAGACACAGAGAGAGACAGAAAGAGATAGAGAGATGGAGAGAGGGCTTTCATAAGAGCCTATAATCACATCTCAACAGATTTTAAAGGGGTAATTGGAGATGCTACACTTTGCCAGTCCTCTCCAAAACTCATGTTAAAATTTAACTGCCATTGTAATGATAGGAAGAGATGGGGCCTTTAATAGGTGACCAAGCCTTGAAAGATTTGTCCTGATGAATCATCAACACTTTTATCTTAGCAGCAAGTCAGTTACAAAAAGATAAGTTGGACCATTGCCCTGTCTCTGTTTTCTGTGCTCGTTGGAGTCTGCCTTCTATACACCAGATGCCAACACCTTCATAGTGAACTTTCCCAGCTTCAGGATCCTGAAAAATACATTTAGTTTCTTCATAAAAAAAGCCGGTCTGTGTATTATATTTTAGCAGCAGAAAATAGACTAAAACAGGAGACTAAATAGATGTGCATTTTCTGTGTACTCATTTGTCGAATGTGTTCAATGTACCTAAAATCACATACTCATGCACCTAATCCATAACTTCAGTTTGGCAAATTTTCATTGCAGGTATGTGTACTTATTTACACTCTGTTTATCCCACGAGAGACGCTCTACAGCTTTTTCCCTAGACATAGGCATTCAGTCTACAGGTTCTTCCCAGTTTCTGAAAGAGTTCACACCGTTGGTAAATTGAAAATATCACTAGTTGGAAAAACATTTAATGCAGCTAATACCTTAGAATCACAGTATAGTGTAACATGTGGGTTATTTACCCTCATGGCCCATGGCTGGATGACAGCTACCCACAGCAAAAGACCATGTCCATATCACATATTACTAGACTGGGGAAGTTCAAAATTTAAAACTTGCAGTAGTTTCATTAAATGCCTATTGCTTTAATACCATAGTGAAGTTTTAAAAAACTATTGATCTGAGGAGATAGCTCAGGAAGTAAGAGTACTTGCTGTACAAAAATAAAAACTTGAGTTCAGGGCCCCAAAGCCAGGGTAAAAGTTGGGCATGTGACTTTTTGAAAGGCAGTGAGCATCTGTAATCACAGTGCTGAGAGATAGTGAGATCCAGGTTCAGTGAGAGACCCAAAACTAAGGTGGAAAGCTGAAGGAAAAGATATGCAAAGTCAACCTCTGACTTCCACATTTATAGTCAAGCACACCTGCATACACGTCTATAACTGTCTGTCCCACACATACATTCTAAATACATAATTCACAAAGAAATCTTAAGTTGAGCCATCAAGTCGGGGACAACGGTCAACCTTTTCAGTTGTTTGTTCCATAGGCTTCTAGACACATCAATGTCCAGTATCTTCCCTCAGCCTTTGCTCTCAGTATTGCCCCCACCTGTGATACCCATCACTTTCATTTACTAGGATAAACAACATGACTCCCACTTGGTTAAGCACCATCCCCAAGCTCTGTCTTAGCTCTCTGCCACGCTGTTTTCTCTGACCTTTTCTGCTCCCTCTTCAACACACTCATACTTTGACACCGGTTCATCTTCCCAACACTGTTATAAGATCTTTTTTAGTCTAAACCAAGCATTATATTATTTTTCACAGTGTACTTCAGATAAAAAACATTACTCATTTCCCCAGAATCATTTACTGTATGGTCTACTTGAAGTCAGATAATATAATGAATATTTATGGATCTGGAGTAATGTAGCCTCCGTGACATCTTTTAAGAGGAACAAACACATGATGTTTCAAATATGCATTTTATATTATGATACTATTAAACATGTTTTGTTTCATTTTATTCTGATGGAAGAGAGTCCCGGTCAAGATGTGCTGGATTTCAGTTCTTTGGGTTTTATTACCCAGTAGTTTTGTAGCTTCTAGATCTATGCACACATGGCAGATTTCCCCCTTTTTTTTTTTTCCTTTTCGGTCTTTTTGAGAGTCTCCCTCCTTGTAACCCCTGCTGATCTGGAACTCACTGTATAGATCAGGCTGGCCTTAAACTCACAGAGATCCTCCTGCTTCTGCCTCCCCAGTGCTGGGATTAAAGGCATGCCCCACCATAGCCCATGGCAGATTTTCATTCAAAAATGATGGTCAGCATTTGGGAAACACCTGAAGTAAATGCTTTCTCCCTCCCCCCCAATCCATTTCTTCACTCTCCTTTTCTGTGTTCTTAATCATAGTTAAAAGATGATTGTTTTAACCAACAACAATAGATGCTTAATGTAAACAACATCGATAATAAATATATAGAAAACAGTGGTTTTAAAAGTATGCTGGATATGACATGTGGTGGCACATGCCTTTAATCATAATCAGAGGCAGATGGATGGATCTCTATAAGATCAAGGCCAGCCTGGTCTACATAGCAAGTTCTAGGCCAGTCGGGGCTACATAGTGAGACCTTGTCTCAAAAATAAGTAATTAAATAAATAAGTAAATAAATAAATAAATATATGCGGAAATGGTAATGGTAATTGGTCATTTTGTTTTTCCTCATGGCTTGTTTTTTGCATGCATGTGCTACATAGATAATAAACACTTTTTAAGGGCTGATGTCTAAACATACTCTTTGCTTTTTTAAATTTTTTTGTCTTTCACTGGACTCTACTTTAAAAATAAATTCTTGCAGTTTAACTCCTTTGGTTGGATAGTACAAGGCAGCTGGTCAGGGGTTGCCCTTGGTACAAACACTTCTTAATCCTGAAGCCCCAGAAACATAAGTGTGTTGTGTTTATTTGACTATATATTTTACTGATAAAAATGTATCTGACCAAATTTTGGGGTAAGAGAATCTACATTCATCTGCTTGTCCTCACTAAGAAAATACTGAAGGCTGACTTTACAAATTAAGGAAATTTATCCAGCTGCACAGTTCTGGGGACTCAAGGGCATGGTACTGGCACCAGCTTACTCCCTGGCAGAATCCTGAGGTAACAAAGGGCAGCAAAGGGCAAGAGACAAGAGAACACACACATGTCTAGGTCAGCTTGACCTTCTCATTGTAATGCTGTTGCACACACACAGATATGCCAAAGGGCACTCAGGAAACACTACTTTGAGGTAGAGAGTAAGCAAAATGTATTCACAGAATTTTTTAAAATCATACATGAAAATGTTTCAGACTGCATTATCCTTTAATGAGCAAAGCACTAAGTTAAGCCAAGACATTCTGAGTCAAGCACACTCACGAGAAAACCTGCCCACCATGCTGATGTCATCAGAAATAATTCCACTTGCTTCAGTGAATGCATTAAAAAAAAAAAATCTCTTTGGACATCTCAAAAGGTATTTATTCCATCAGGGAAAATCTCAAACCATTTTGTCTGAGGCATCTTCAGAATTGTCTGTTTTGACTGTGATACACTGTATTGCTTTCATCTCAAT
Source organism: Nannospalax galili (assembly GCF_000622305.1). Classification (NCBI taxonomy): domain Eukaryota; kingdom Metazoa; phylum Chordata; class Mammalia; order Rodentia; family Spalacidae; genus Nannospalax; species Nannospalax galili. The sequence continues at coordinate 408,730 of NW_008352658.1, read as the reverse complement.
TTTAAAGTCAGGTATTAAATTCTGCCTAGTACTAAGCCAGCTGTACTTGAGAAAATCATGAAATAACCAATTTTGTAGGAATGATTACCTGCCATTCTTTTCCAATATATCATAAACTTTGATTATTCTTATTTGACCTTACTTTCAAAGTTTTCTTAATAAAACTTTGAGACAGCGTCACATATTTAGTCATGTCTTTTAACCTCTGAGCCTACCCTCTCTCTGCACGTCTTGTTTTGTTTTGAGAGTGCTGACTCTCTAGCTCTGTAAAGCCACTACCTATTTTAAAGCTTAGCCTGCTTAGTAAGTACTTTGTTTTGCAAGTTAAGAACGAATCTTAAAGAGATAATCATAATTCTGTGTGATAATACAAAAAAATTCTTCATTCTAACATAAATACGTCATGCACGTGAATCTTGACACTCCTTTTTTTTTTTTTTTTTTGGTTTTTTTGAGACAGGGTCTCTCTTTAGCCCCAGCTGTCCTGGAACTCACTATGTAGACAATGCTGGCCTCAAACTCACAGAGATCTGCCTGCCTCTGCCTCCCGAGTGCTGGGATTAAAGGCATGCTCCACCATGCCCAGCTAACACTCCTCTTTTTATTGAATCTTGAGAAGTGTATTATGACTGTTACCTTTTTCTCTGAATTTCTGCCCAGTGAAGAAAAAATTACACAATACATGGAAACTCTGTTTGAAAAAAAATCCTATAATTAAGAGCTAAAAACTGAAGTCATAGCCATTTAGAACAATTTGGTTTAAACAAGATAATAAAACTAATAAAAAGTATAACAAAAATCTAGGTGTCATGACTTTCTTTTGCAATTCCAGCTCTTCAAGAGGAAGAAGCAGAAGGTTCACAAATTCAAGGCCAGCTTGTGTTACATAACACAACTCTGTCAAAAAAAGAGATGGTATTAATGGAATTATTAAAAAGATATTATTTGGGGCTGGAGAGATGGCTCAGTGGTTAAGAGCACTGGCTGCTCTTGCAGAAGACCTGGGTTCAGTTCCCAGCACCTACCTGGTGGCTAACAATCATCTGTAATACTAGTTCCAAGGGATTCAAAGCTCTCTTCTGGTCTCCATGGACATTGCACACATGGATGCATTTACATACATGCAGGAAAAGCACTCGTGCACATAATTTTTTTAAAAAAGTATTTTTTGAAAAATTCAAAATTTTTCTTAAGTATAGTAAAAGGATAGAAAAAGAATATTGATGCTGGGATAGGATCTTAAAAGCTTTAGCTTTTCCATTTGATCTAAATAATGCCGATAATATATTTAATGTATAACATACCTTGCTGTCCTATACTAATGAAAATTATGCAGGGGTTTTGTGGGTTTTTTAATATTTTGTGTGTATCCACCTTGAAGAATGAACTTGGATCATCTGCACAAAAATGAACTAGACATCATTATATTAAACAAAATAAACCAGACATAGAAAAATAATTGTCACGTTTTCTTTCATATTGGACCCTAATGTTTGAACAAACAAATAGCCAGGCATGGCAGGCACACACACACACTGGGAGGCAGAGGCAGATGTATATGATATGGAGACCAGCCTGGTCTACATAGCAAGTTCCAGGCCAGTTGGGGCTACATAGTGAGACCATGGCTCAAAAAAAAAAAAAAAAAAGTTAGAAAAGAAAACAAAACAATAACCAAATAGTACAAAGTAGTGAAGGGACAGAGTCCATTGGAGAAGAGAAAAGAGGGAGGAAGCTAGAAGCCAGTAGGAGGGTGAACATGATTACAGCCTGATACAAGCATGTCTAGAACTGCCACAGTGAAACCTAAGATTATGTTAATTTGTGTTAAATCTACAGTAAAAAAGAAACAATTCTTTATGCTGTGGAAATTCCAAAAAGACAATCAGTAGACACAGCATAATATGGTAAATGTCACAATATAATTAAAAATATTTTCGCTGCCAGGCATGGTGGATCACACCTGTAAATGTACTTGGAAGACTGTGAGTTGGAGACTAGGCTGGGCTACATAGCAAGTTCTGGGCTAGCCTGGGCTACAGATTGAGCCCCTACCTCAAACAAAAACAAAAACAAAATAATACAACTATCTATGGAAATGGAATCTATCCATATCAGAAGAGTTTTGGGGTTTTTATTTGTTGTTGTTTAGCTTTTTCTATGACTCATGTAGCTGAGACTGGCCTCGAACTCCTGGTTCTCCTGCCTCCACCTCCCAAACACAAATTGATTCCATCATATCCCCTACCAGCTTAGCTTTCTCTGAAGAATATTTTTCAATTTGTTTCTGCCATTATCATTGTTTTAAATAATGAAGAGTCTTTCCAGGTTCAGTTAGAGAGAAACGCTGATAGGGATTTCAGGTGGTCAGTTCCTTTAAGAACCCTGGGCATGCAGAGGAAAAGTGGAATATGAGATCCAACAGCAGCACTCAGGACAAAGAAAAATCTCTACACTTAAGGGTAGGAGTGTCTGAGTTTGAAGACGAAGGGTTTCTGAGTTTAGCAGATAGTGAGGTGCAAGATGGGATATGAGGTGTGGCTGAGCCCGTCCACAGAGGCAACTTGTGATCTAACAGGCAGTCAATCAGTCAGTTCCGTTTCAGATTGTCCCTACTGTTGCCTGGATGACCAGCCCACATTCTAAAATACAATACCAACAAAGGTATTGGAAGCTTTTTTCAATGAGCAGGTTACCCATTGAGCTGGAGGATTTCTGTGATTGTTTTTAAGGTGCTGGTTAAGCATTGCTAGAGAATGATCTTCTAGATGCCTGTTTTAAGGTTAGAAGTTTGCCAGCTTGCATTCTGGTTTGGATATGCTCAGGAGCTGTTTAGCTCCTGAATTCAGTAGGAATGAGAATATTGACTGAAGAAATCACCTAGAAGACAAAATTAAAACACTAAAAACAATGATAAATAGGAACCTAAAGTTAATAAGGAAAAGAGTAGGGGAGGAAATTATTTTCCAAAATGAACAGGTATTTCTCAAAGTAAATGAAAACAAACAAAACCTAAGGCCACCAAAGGAGGTGATAAAACTGAGGGAGACTGAAACAATGCATTTCATTTAAAATCTCAAAAAAAAAAAAAAAAAAAAAAAAGTTTGAAAAAAAAATCCCAACCCTTTCCACAGTTTGAAAATAAAACTCTATAAATTATATGAGAAAGAGCCAGAGGCAGCTTTCTTAAGTGTGACATTAAACCTCAGAAGACAATGTTCTGCTTTCGTTATTTTTACTGCAAACGATTTTAATTTCTATAGTCTGTCAAAAACAGTACTCTAACTGGGCACTCAGGAGGCTGAGGCAGGAGGACAGTTGGAAGATTGAGGCCAGCCTGGGTTGCATAGTGAGTGAGTTCCAGGCCAGCCTAGGCTACAGAGAAAAGTTCTCAAAAATAAAACATCCAGAAAACAAATATAAGGTGGAAATATTTTCTTAAGTATTCAAAGACACAAAATATTTTATCAGGAAGCTATTAAAGGAAACTCTAAAATGGAAGATTAAACCAAGATGGAAAAAAGTACCAGATGCTAGGAAATTGAGATCAAACAAGAAATTCCCAAATAGAAAGTAAACCTAGATATTTTGGTCCACATTGGAGAGTAGGTAGTCTTAAGAGAATAGTCTTCCTCTAAAAAAAAATTAAGTTAAAGGCTACTTTGGCAGGTTCAAATTATAGAAAATCTATTCGGAAGCATTTTATAGGACTTTCAGAAGAGATAGAAAACCTTTGGTTTGGGATAAAAGAAACCAAGTAAGTGGAAAAGCAGGAAGCAGCTCCAGAAAAAAAAAAAAAAATTAAGAAAGTTTTTAAAAACAGTCTGCCAGTGAGAGGGTACAGTGGGTAAAGGCACTTTCCACCAAGCTGGAAGTCCTGAGTCCAGTCTCTGGGACCCACATGGCAAAAGGAGAGAAATGATTCCCATAAATTATCCTTTCACACACATACAATTAAAAAAACAAAAGTTAAAATTTCTTAATGTAACAAATCTTTTTATGTATTTAGTAAGTTTGACTACAGACAGACAAAGTGGAAGACAGCCCAGTGGAGATGGCTGTTTCCCCCGTCAGTCAGTCATCTCTCAGTGAACCACAGCGACTGTGTAAACACATTTCTCCACATTTTCAATCCCAGTACTAGCAAAAGTTCCAATTCTTTAGAAAGTTCAATCTGGTAAGCAGCAACAGAATTGTTGGGATATTTCTATAAGAAACAGAAGTAAAATGAGAAGGAAACAGGGGCATCTTCCTTTCAAGAGCATCATTTGTCTTTACAAGAACCATCCATAAAAACGATCCTTTTTCTGTTTGTCTTTTTTCATTAATTTGCTTTTAGAGGGTGGAGAGTATAACACAAGTTTTCATTCTGAACCCCATACCAACCTGGAATTCATTCTTTAGCCCAGGTTATCCTCCAGCTCAAGGCAATTCTTTTGCCTCATATATATATGGTTTTAACATTTATTGTGTGTGTGTGTGTGTGAGAGAGAGAGAGAGAGATATCAGAGGACAGCTTGAAGGAGTTGATTCTCTCCTCCTGTGCCATGGATTTCCAGTTCATTTTACCTGTCTTATATTTGAAAGTTAGTGAATGCCCGAAATCCCAGTAAAGAAGTTACAATTCTTGTTTTCTTTGATGGGGTGGCCTTCTGAGATGCACTAGTGCTGAAGACCAGCTAGGGAGGCTAAGTAACTGCCCCTGGTCCCTCCCACAATTGTCCTGGAACTTCTGAAACCCGCCCCCTGGGAGGAAGGTAATTTGGGTTTCTATCTGTTTGCTTGTTTTACTTTGTTTTGTTTTGCTTTGTTTTATTTTTCTAATCAGTACGTAATGCTTCAAGGTTTCCAGTTGAGTAATCTAAATTTTTACTTTAATGTCAACAGAGATTAAATGTTCCTTTTACTCAGAGTTATTCAATCCATTGGATACATTCGTTTAGTCTGTTTATGACCTTCTACACCAACACACTCAAATCTAAAGCAGAGGGGATGTGGCGGAAGAGATTTTCAGGGGGGTTTTGGTTGGTTGGTTTTGTTTTTTATATTGTATTTACGAGAGAGAGAGAGAGAGAGAGAGAGAGAGAGAGAGAGAGAGAGAGAGAGAGAGAATGTAAATATGTATATGTTTGTGGAGGTTAGAGAACAACTTGCTGGAATGGGTTGTCTCCTCCCACTAGTCCCAGGAATCAAACTCAAGTAGTTAGACTTGGTTGTCACAAACACCTGCACCCGCTGGACCATCTCAATTGCCCAGATTTTCGGTTTTGAATAGATTCAGAACTAAAACTTTTAAGGCTGAAGTATCTGGAATAATGGATAGCAATGTTTGCAACTCACACTCAAATACATAAAAAATTAAGATGGTCCCAGCACTCAGGAGGCAGAGGCAGGTGGATATCTATTGTGGGGAAATGGGCTGGTAAATACTTCCATTATTCAGGCTAACCTAAAACATGCCATAAAGCACAACATCAAATGTTGCAAACAGAGGACAGCGTGCCACACGAGGAGACACATAGCCAAATGAACCAAAGAGGATTGGGCCGGGGGGCGGGGGGGCATAAAAGAAAGCCCTAATGGCACAATAAATGAGCTTGCTTGCTAACTGCCGAGTGAGTCTCCCAAAATCTGCACCGTTGATTTCTGGCCTACTCTCCCCCTGCCCCAAACAGAGAGTCCTCAAGTAGCTAGCCCACTAAGGCAGGCAATGACAACAATTTATGAGTTCAATGCCAGCCTTGCCTACATAGTAAGACCCTGTCCCAAACAAACAAACAAAATTAAGATGGCTTAGTGGATGAATAGAAGAATAGATGGGGCTGATAATAAAACAAGCACAGTCAGTGTTGGTTGTAGAATACATGTATGTGCAATGTAAAATTGTTGCAACTTTTCCTGTTTGGAAATATTCATATTAAAATGCAAAGAAGGGGCTGGAGAGATGATTCAGCAGTTAAGAGCACCAGCTGCTCTTATAGAGGACGAGGGTTTGATTCCCAGTACCCACATGGTGGCTAACGACCACTTGTAACTCCAGTTCCAGGGGATTGATGCCCTCTTCTGACCTCCGAGGGCACTGCACGACACGGGTGCACTCAACATACATACAGGCAATATACTCATACACGCAATGTCGTGCAATACCACGGAGGTCAGAAGAGGGCATCGGGTCCTCTGGAACTGGAGTTAAGGATGGTTCCTAGCTGCCATGTGGGTGCTGGGAATCGAACCCGGGTCCTCTGCAAGAGTAGTCAGTGCTCTTAACTGCTGAGCCATCTCTCCAGCCCCATGAAATATTTTTTAAAATAATAAATAAATAATAAATAAATAAATATTGGGTAAAGCTAAAGCATTTGAAATATACCACATAATAGAAATATAACAAAAGCCACAAATTCAAATCTCATACATTATTTAAATTTTCTGAGTCACTTCTAAAAGATTATCAATAGGGGCTGGGTGTGGTCGTTCAGGCCTATAATCTCAGCACTCAGGAGACTTAGGCAGAAAGATTGCTATGAATTCCAGGATAGCATAGGCTACATGGTGAGCTCCAAGCTCCAAGACAGTGAAGGATACAGTGTAAGACATTATCCCCAGCCTCACTCAGAGAGATAGAGACAGACAAAGAGAGAGAAAAGCAAGTAAAATTGGTACCACATCTTATTTATTTTTGCCTGCATGTGTGTAAGTGCACCACATACATGTAATGATATCAGAGGCCAGAAGAGAGCATTGGATTCCCTGGAATTGGCATTATAGATAGTTGTCAACTGCCATGTGGGTGCTGGAAACTGCATCTGAGGGCTCTGCAAAAAGAGTCAGTGCTCTTAACCATTGAGCCATCTCTCTAGTCCCTAGTAATATGTTTCTAACCCAATCTACTTAAATATTTTCAATGTGTAATGTAGAAAATGGGATATGTTATATTCTCTTTTCATGATCAGTCTTTAAAACATTATGCGTCTTTTCTATTACTGTACATTTCAATTTAAACTAGCCACATTTCATGTACTGCATAGTTCTATGAGATCCCTGGCAACTTTGCTGCAGTGTGCATCTCAATTTAGGCACACTACTTATTACATCCAGAAATTTATTTTAAGCACCCACATTAAGCCAGCACAGTCTAAGAAAGTGATTTAATAGAATTCTAATGTCACAGATTGCAGCTATCTCATAGTAAATCTCTCGGCTGAAAAACTTGCATAAGAGTTATACATATTTTAAAACATGTTCTAGCAAGATTCTCCTACTTGTTCTTGGAAGAAGGAAATAATCCATTAGGTGATAAACTACATTTTTTTAAAAGCCACAAACTCAATACAAACTCAAGATGAGCATGGTGCCACACACCTGTAATCCAGCATTTGGAAGATAGTGGTGGGAGGATCACGCGCGCACACACAAGATAGATAGATAGATAGATAGATAGATAGATAGATAGATAG
>NW_008352658.1:384684-401118 GCF_000622305.1 Nannospalax galili | reverse complement strand
TATAGATGATAGGCAGATAGATAGATAGATAGATAGATAGATGATAGATAGATAGATAGATAGATAGATAGATAGATAGATAGGCAGGCAGACAGACACAGACAGACAGACAGACAGACAGATAGATAGGATTTAAAAGTTAATAAAGGAAGCCAGGTGTGGTGGTGCACTCCTTTAATCCCAACATTCAGGAAGCAGAGGCAAACTGATATATGTGAGTCCAAGGCCAGTCTGGTCTACATAGTGAGTTCCAGGACACCCAGGGCTACCTAGTAAGGCCCTCTCTCAAAAATCAAACAACAAACACAAGTGGATCCAACACAACCTTGCAAAGCTACTGTGAGAATAAAGTGAGAGCACACCCTTAAAGAAAACTGAATCCCCTTCTCCTAGAAGCCACCAACTATCAATAGCTCCTCAGCTGTTGGTGGGAGCTTAAGAGCCCTTCCTCCTCCATCCAGGAATATTGACTGGCTTGATTTTGTGCAAGCAACTAGAGTTGCTTTGTGTTCATGAGTGCAATGGACCTGTCACATCCATAAGACATGGTTGCATCCCAATCCTCCCAACTTCTCATTAAGCTTTCTGCCTCTTCTTGCATGATGTTCCCTGAGTCTTGCAGGGAAGAGTGTGTTATAGATGCCGCATGTATGGCTGAGCCCTCCACAGACACCTATTCTCCAAGTAATAGTAAAAGTTTTAGCAGCTTTCTCATTTGCCTTCCCTTTTTATAGAGTAGCTCGGGTCATTTCTCCTTTATAACTGCAACGGGAAGATAGATTGATGACCCAGAATTGCTTCAGAGCGGGGTTATAACCAGCAGTGCTAACGAGGGCTCACCACCCCCCCGAAAAACAAGAATTCAACAATATCAAGACAATGTATAAGAAACACAGAGACTAAAGGAGAGTGCTCAATTTTACAGTGGTGGGCTTTATAAAGGGGTTATTGTACTTTGTTGTTACATGCTGAAGTATTTACAGATAAAATATGAGAGATTTGCTTTAAAATCATATCTTGGAAGAAACTGGAGAGCATACAGATGAAATAAGATCAAAATAAGAAATGACAGTTAAAGCTATAAAACAGGGGGGCTGGAGAGATGGCTCAGTAGTTAAGAATACTGACTCTTCTTGCAGAAGACCCAGGTTTGAATCCCAGCACCCATATGGTAGCTAACAACTGTCTGTAACTCCAGTTGCAGGGGATCCGACAGCCTCTTCTGTCCTCCGCGGGCATTGCATGACATGGGTGCACTTACCTACATGCAGGTATAACACTCATACACATAAAATAAAAATAATAAATAAAATATTTTTAAAGCTATAAAATAGGAAACGAGAGATTGATTGACTTAACCACTGTGTCCACTTTATATAACCCATTATGGTATTTTTAAAGATATATTTTATTTTTAATTTTGTGTGTGTGTGTCTACACAAGGTAGAGGGAAACGGGAACTGGGAGGGAGGGAAAAGGAGGGTAAAGGAAGGAGAAAAGAGAAGCGAAGGAAGCTTGAAAAGCTCTGAAATGAAATACTGCAAAATGAATTTGTGAAATATCTTAGTTTATTTTAATATTACTATAAGAGAACAACAAAATGAATCTGATGCTACAAAGGCAACTGTCTCCCATCTACCAGGTGAGGCACAGTGGGGACTACTGGGAACTGACAGACAGAAAAGCACTTGCCCACTGCAAGAGGCCGAAGCAACTGAGTGCAAGGCTGTGGGTATTGTATATGACAATATGTTCAGAAATACTAGATTCCTGATTTTTTAAATATTGTGTATGAGTGTTTTGCCTGCATGTATGTAAGTGCACCTATGCATGCAATGCCTGCGGAAGCCTCAGGGATGGTTTTTAGATGCCACGTGGTTGTTGGGAACTGAACCAGGGTCCTCTGCAAGAGCAGCCAGTGCTCTTAACTGCTGAGCCATCTTTCTAGGCCTCTGTTTTTTTAGAAAAGATTCAAATCATGAAATATAAACTAAATATCTCCATGCAAAATCTTGGCCATTAGTGCAAATACTTTTTAAATTACTCCATGGGTAAGTTCTACACAGATCAAAACAAAACATGATTATCTTGCAACCTCTGGTTTATAATGAACCAATGAATAGTCTCAGCACCTTAGCAACTAGCTTCCTCAGCACCTAAAGGGTTGTAAATCACAGTACACCTTCACGCCATCTGCTCAGGTCCAGCCTCTCTAAATTGACCCTTGGTGGCAGTGGCTACTTGGACTTTCAACTCCAGATTCTTTACTGAGTACTAGCAGTCAGATCTTCAGAGCCCCCAGGGCCCTTCTCAGTCCCACTTTCACCAAGAATCTCCAGCCCTCTCCAGTCTCACAAGCATCCTGCTTGTCTGAGAGGTCCTCATACTAAGAAGCTGATTTGTAATTAGGTTAAATATTAATTGATGTGACTTTGCTAAGTATGAAACACAGAAGTCCCCTTCCTTCCCACTCAAGATTATCTGTCTCTTCCTGCCCTTTGGAGAGTCATATGCTGGTTGTTTATAGCCCATCCCAAGTTGGAAAATCACCATCTAGCTAAGTATAAACATGTCTAACATATGACCATCAAAATGAACCAGCCGCTTCCTCTGAAGCCACATATGCACAAAATGATGTAACAAGCTCTTGTGTATTATTTTGTTAGTCCTTCCAACTTACTTGCTGTTCTGGAGAATGGTCATACACACATAAATGTTGATGTTAGTTAGGTTTAGTTTGTTTAAATGTTGCTATTTGCAATAAAATTTTATGTACAGATGTTAGGTGCTTAAAAATATCACAAAAATTAGAGATCTGAGTTTACAGTGGAAGAGATTTCTATAGAATATCTGGTTTGTTAATAAAGTTAAATAAAATTTAAAAGAATTGCCCACTTCTAACTGGTTTGTTACTGCAAATTTTAATAGAATTACTCACCTACAGCTGTTTCTCCACTATGCCCATCTGTCATCCTTGCCAAATTTAGATCAAACACAAAATCATATTTTACATATTGCTGTAGTTGCAAAGCAGAATGTTGGATTTGATTAATGTCTAGCATTCATTCATTTATTTGTTTGTTTTGTCTTTTTTGTTGTTGTTTTGGTGGTTTTGAGACAGGGTTTCCCTGTAGCCCCAGGTGGCCGGAACTTGCTATGTTAGACCAGGCTGGTCTCCAACTCAGAGATCCTTCTCTGCCTGCCTAGTTCTAGGATTAAAGGTGTGTGTCACCACACCCACCGCATGTTCATTTTTTATTTTTGCAGTGCTGGAACAAACAGGGCTTCAAGCATGAAGGCAAGCACTCTAGCATTTGTATTATATATTAATAAAATGAATTGAAACCTCATATGAAATATTCATTATCATCAAAAGACATTTAAAATTACCACTATTATTACCTAACCAAATTAAATCACGTTAAATTTGCATAGCATATAAAAATTGATTTCCCAGTTTTTCTTCCTTCAGTCGTTTCCATCTCCTATAAATTTGTGCATTTGTGCCCTCTTCTAATCCAAGCTGATCATTGTAATCAAAGCCTAACCAAGAGACCTCTGTGATCCCATGATACCCAATGTTGCCACAGGCCCCACAGCTTCTGGCTGAGCTTCCACTGGTTGGTATACCCTAATCAAGAGTCTTGGGCGGCAGAGATGGCTCAGCAGTTAAGAGCATGAGCATGAGTTAAGAGCAGAAGACTCGGGTTTGATTCCAGCACCCATATGGCGGCTAACAATCATCTGTAACCCCGGTTCCAGGGGATTCAACATCCTCTTCTGACCTCCTTGGGTATCACAGGACACGCGTGCATTCACACACATGCAGGCAATACCCTTAAACACATAAAATAAAAATAATAAAATAAAAAAATTTTAAGGGTCTTAATGTATTTCTCATTCAGAAAGGTTTTTATAGGCTCTCATAAATACTTCTTTTAAGCACTGTCAGAAATGTTCTGATGCAAGAAATATTTCTTTAAACCTAACTGTAAAACCAACCAGTAAAAGACCAATTAAATGCAAAATAGTTTAGATACGCATGTGCTCTGGTAATCTACCTCTTAAGTTCTATTAAGTCTCTCCTCTCTTCCTCCCCTCCCCTTCCCTCCACTTCCCTCCTCCTCTTCTCTCTTCTCTTCTCTTCTCTCTCTGTAGAGGGACCATATGTGTGTATGATGCATGCATATGGGCATGCTCCCATGAATACACATGTAGAGGCCAGAGCAGGATAGCAGATGTCTTCCTCTTTTTTCCTGCTGTATTGCTTGAAACAAGGCCTCTCACTGAACCTAGAAGCTTGCTGTTTCAGCCAACCTGGCTGACCTGAGAGCTCCTGGAATCTGCCTGACTCCCCTTCCCAACACTACTGCAAGGCTTGTTAATTCCAATGAGTTCCTACAACAAATTTATCCAGCGCTCAGAACTCCTCTGCAGCCCACATCAGTGTCTCAGTCCAGATATGTAGTCTTAAAACTGTTTATCTGCAAATATCTGGGAGGGAAGATAACATAGTAATGGAGAAATTTGAGTCATGACAAGTTACAAGTTTTCATGAATGCTCCAAGCCAGCAAAATAAGATTTCAGTATCGAAGCCTTGTCAAATGCATCATCTACACTAAAGACAATATATATATAATCATTGGAAAAATCACTAGTGAAGCCTTCTAACATGTTTTCAACATCAGAAACACTCCAAGAAGTATAGTGATATTTACGCACTGAAAAAAAAAATAGAAAATGGAATTTTTTTAAGTGCTGAAATGTAAGAGGAAAGATGCATAAGAAGAGAGAGAGAGAGAGAGAGAGAGAGAGAGAGAGAGAGAAAGAGAGAGAGAGGAAGGAGGAGGAGGAAGAAAAGGAAGGAAGAAAGGGAGGGAGGGAGGGATGTAGAGTGCGTCTGGCGTCTCAGTGACATAAGCCAGTGCTGGCATGGGCTGCTGCAGGAGTTGACTAGCATGGGCCCTCAGCTCTTTAGATGAGCAGGCCACAGCAGAAGAGGGGACATGGAAACAAGAGAGGAGGGTATAAGGAGAGAATGTCTAGAGGTGTAATTTGCTACAAATGAAGGATGGCAACCTGCTTAAAAAGTGAAGAGACTGTGCAGCCAACGGGATTATTTATTTATTTATTTATTTATTCATGTACTTATTTTAGACCGAGTCTTCACAGTGTAGCCCATGCTGGGCCCAGGCTCCTACCTCAGCTTTCCGAGGTGCTGGGATTATCACCACCCAACCTGGGGAACAGTTCAGTCATCAATTCAGAAATTAGGTCTTCACTTCATGAATACCAAATACACAGGCTTCAAAATTAAAACAAGAAATGAAGACAATTTTTAAATATGTGGGATGGGGAAGGAGAAACTTCCAGGAGGTTTCCATCTGGAAACAAGAAAGGTGTGCTGGGGTCCAGGTGGCGATACTAACAGGAGTATTTATTTGATCATTTACTGGGTACTGGAGATTTGCTTCTGTTTGTGAGTGTGAGGCTGCCTCTGTGAAAGCGTTAAGGGTCCTGTTAACTTTTGAGACTATTTACAAGCAAGGTGCACAGGAAGCTGAGTACAAGTACACAGCTGACTACAGTGCATCTAAACAAGGTTGCTTGGAGCTTAGCTACAACAGAAAATCCAGACACGTGTTTCCGACTGAGACAGAGCAGAAGCTAGCCATGACCTTCAATTTCTCCAAGAATGGCTTGAAGAAGTTATTCTGTTTGGATCTTTACTTTCTCCTTGAAGATATACTAACAGGAGGAGGAGTTTTATTGTTCAATTTTGAATCAGATTTACACTGTGATGCTTCTCTCCTGCCAATGATCGTTTAGACCCACTGTTAAGTCTCTGATAAATAACATTGTACAGAATCACCAGGCAAAATTTAACAAAGGCAATTCAGCACCGTTGACATTTTTGAATGCGTAATTCTATTGTAAAGGAGTGTCCTATGCTCATACCGTGCTCAATAGTAACCCTGACCTTCCCTCAAAACCCATTGCATTGCTTCTTCCCCATTTATGAAAACCAAGAATGTCTCGGGTTGATTTCTCATTTGTTTCTCCATTACTGTGACAAAACACTCTGACCAATACCAACTTGGGGAAGAAAGGGTTTATTCAGCTTCCATCTCCTGGGTCACAGTTCATCAGGGAGCTCAAGGTAGGGAGGAACTCAGGGCAGAAACCTGGAGTCAGGAGCTGGAGCACAGGCCATGGGAGAACACTGCTTACTGACTTGCTCCCCTGCCCCTGCCCAACCTGCTTTCTTATATCACATAGACCCACCTGCCCAGGGGTGGCGCCACCCAGTGGGCAGGGCCCTCCCATATCACTTAATAATCAAGAAGATGCCCCACGGATATGGCCACAGGTCTGTCCTATGGAGGCAATTCCCCAGTTGAGGCTCTCTCAACCCAGGTGTGGCAAGTTGACAGTAAAGCTATCCAGCACAGTTGATGAGATGCTTCCGTGGGCAAGGGGGCCACCAAACCGACAGCCTGAGTTCAATCCCCAGAACCCACAAAGTGGAAGGAGAGAACCTCAGCAAGTTGTTCTCTGACCCTTACACGACCTCCACACAACTGCCATGGCACATGAATACACACATACACACACACAAACATACACAAACATACACAAATTAATAATTTTTTTTTCAAAAAAATGTCTCTAACACTGTCAAATATCCCTTTGGGGATAAAATCCTCCTTTTCTTTTCTGATTTCCAGCTTAGGGTCTTGGTTTGTTGGTTGGTGCCAGGGACTGAGCCCAGTCTACCATGGGTTTTTGTTAAACGTTCTATGTGTACGCTCTACTTTGTAACAAGCCCAATGATTTTTACCCAACCCTTTTGCAGTATCATCTACAATGAACACAAAACCTAAGTCTGTTATTCGTGGAGTAGAGCACAGCCCTTAGTAAACCTATTAGCAGACAGATTCAGGCTTGTTTTAGAGTTTTGGTTGGTTGGTTGGTTGGTTGGTTGGTTGGTTGGTTGGTTGGTTGGTTGGCTGGCTAGTTGATTTTATGAGACAAGGTCTTGCTTTGTAGCCCAGGCTGGACTCAGTCTCACAGTTCTTCCTCTACCTCCTTCCCAAGTACTGGAATTGTATGTGCCACCATGCTTGACTTTGTTTTAGAGTTTTATAACAGCAAAAGCTGACCAGGTGGCTCCTTTTCCATGTGGTTCCAGTAATTCCCCATGCCTTCTAACCCCAGTTTCCAAGAAAAGATAGTCCCCTACTCTGCTTGAAAAATTCCCTCTGCGAGTACAAGTTGAAGCACTGGAAAGAGCTCCAGTGCTATGCCTATTTGCCTTGGGATATCTCTGAGCCACTGGACCTTTAATGTTTTCAAACATGTCCTGAGGTTCTTACTCTTAGCTCTGCCTGAGATGCTTGTCCCTTATGACTTGTATCCACATCAACATAATCCCCTCCAGGAAAAGAAGGAGGCATTCAGCAGGTGGTGTGGATGGAGGAAAGACCCTGCACACTGTAATTACAGTCTGAAGACAGGTGAGTATGGGTTCAATCTATTTTATTCTCCAATATGTTTGGAATTTTCCATAACAAACAGTTTAAAAGAATGAAGGAGTAGGAGCCAGGGAATGCACATTTTCAACAGGCTTCTGGTATGATTCTCCTGGACTAAATGGTTTGAAAACCCTTGCTCCAGAGCCTGTGATGCTTCCTTATTTCTCTGTAGAGTGGGAGGTTTGCACGTAGCTCCGTTCATATGGCTTCACCTCCCTCACTCTTTCTTGTAAACCTCTACATGATGACTGCTCATCACAAGCCCTTTCCACATTCTTCAAATATTTTCCTTTCTGATTGCCACCTGAAGGTTGTTTTTTTTTTTAAGATTTATTTATTTTTATTTATGTGTATGTATGTGTGCTAGAAGGGGGTTTCAGATACGCTGGAACTGGAGTTACAGGTGGTTGTGAGTCATCTGATGTGGGTCCTGGGAACTGAACCCCAGGTCTTATGCAAGAGCAGTAAGCTCTCTTAACCACTGAGCCATCTCTCCAGTCCCTCCACCTAAGGTTTTTAGTTTATTTGTCTGGGACTAGGGATGAAACCTAGTCCATCTAGGGATTTTGTTACATGCTATGGGAGGGCTGTTCAAACACTTAATAACCCTGATACTTTCCCTCCAAACTTTTGGCCAGTGCCATTAGGAACTCAGCTAACAGTCTGCAGTCATATAATTATAGAGTGCCAGCCGCAGGCAACAAGATAAACAGGGAGCATATCCTCCAGGTCACTGGAAGCACTCCCTCTCTGCGTGTATACAGAAAAGCCCAGCTAGTGAGTCTTCTCCTGGAAATTGGCCCATTCAATTGTCACAACAAAAGACCTGTTTTCGCTGAAATTTTTCTCTTGAGCTTCCTGACACTTATGAAGTTAGAGGTCCACCCTGGGAAGCAAGAGGGTTCCATTGTCCTGACAACCACAGCAAACCACTGTTATTCCCCCAAGGTGTTGGTCATGAGAAACAGTTTGTATCAGCCAAGTGTCAGCCAGGCCACCTCAGCAAGTTCCATAAACACACAGACGCTCAGGAGCCAAATATTGCAAACACTGGCACCTCTGGCTGCCTGCTGGTCCCATGTGGGTTATCTTTCCTTTCTTTCTTTTTATTAAGTATTAGTGTGATGTTCAGAGACTAAAGAACAGGGCTGTGACTAAAAGACGGCCCTACTAATAATACCCATCACAACGGCATCCGAAAAATGCCTTTTGGCCTTAATTCTTTCATCTGTGATACTGAGGGAGGGGTTAAGTACCAGCCTCACAGCTCCCAGTGTGATCCACAATCCAGCAGTACTGGCTTTACTTTGGGCGCTTGTAGAGTGCAGATTCAAACAATGGAATCAGAACCAGTGTTTTCAACAGACTTCCAGGGATTCCTACGCCTATCAAATTAATTTTGGAATCCTGCTAGCACAAATTGAGTATCTTAAAGTGAAATAAATGTGTTTTGTTACAGGGTCAAAAGTGTCACACAGCTCTCACTGGACTAAAATGAAGGTATATAGAGACAGTATTCCTCTCTGGACATTGTACGGCTGAATTCTTTCTTCTTCCCTTACAAAGCTGCTCATATTCCTTGGCTCCTGAATCTCTTCTTCCACCATCAAAGCCAGCAGGGTTGCAATTCTCAGATCATTCTTCCATGTAACCCATTATATTATTGTTGTTGTTGTTGTTTTGAGACAGAGGCTTATGTAACCCAGGTGGGTCTCAGACTTGCTATGTAGCTGAGGATAACCTTGAACTTTTGATCCTTCTGCCTCTACCTCAAGAGTGCTACAATTCCAGGCACACACCGCTATGCAATGTTTATGTGATGCTGAGTATTGAACTCATGGCTTTGTGCGTGCTAGATAAGCACTCTACCAACCGAGCTGCATCCCCAGCCCCACAATTCCTATCTTCTGATCCTGAACTCAGCCAGGAGAAGTTCCTCACTTCTAAAGACCAATGTAATTGACTAGACTAGGCCCACTGATTATCTAGGATAACCTTGAGATTTCAAAATCCTTACCTAAAGGGTCATTCGAGAGCTTTTTGCCATATATGTATTTTAGCCATGCATGTATTTTTCACAGGTTCTGGGGAATTAGAATATAGTCCATTTTGGGGGTCACTAGTCTGCCTACCATACATAGTGGAGTTTGAGAAGCTCCACTTCCATAACAGTAAAAAAAAATTAAATGGAATCTTTTTTCCTTTGTCTATTGTTGACTGCTTTCTTCTTCTTATGAACTGAACTGTGTCCCCTGGAAAAATCAATACATGGAAGCCTGAACCCCTAGTACCCCACAATCTGACTGCATTGGAGACAGGCCTTATAGATAATAAAGGTAAAATTAGGTCATATGGGCAGGCCCTAATTCAATAGGACCTATGTCCTCACAAAAAAAGATGGGAGTTAGGCAGTATGGCACACGCCTTTAATCCCAGCACTCAGGAGGCAGAGGCAGGCAGATCTCTGTGAGATCCAGACCAGCCAGGGCTACACAGTGAGACCCTGCCTTTTAAAAAGAAAAAAAAAGATGGAATACGGACATGCAAAGAGCAAAAGGATCATGTGACAGTTGTCTGCGTGCTAAAGAGAAAAGCCTCAAAAGAAACTACCTTGCCAGCAGCTGCATCTTGAACGTCTGGCTTCCAATAAAACTGTTGTTTCCACCACCTAGTTTTCATGCTTTGTTCTGTTCTCCTTATGATACACCCCAACACATTTCCACATACTTTAAGGCAGTCATAATTGCATTCTCATCCCTGTTGCTTCATTCTGCTACTGGTGTCCTTCTGACCCAAATTTAGTCACTTTCATCTGTCTTTTCCTGATCTCAACCAAAATCAACCCATCCCACCTGCCTCACCCTTGTGACTCAGCCTGTGGAAAGCACCTTGTCCTCCTCAGCACGTCTCACACTCTCGCCTCATCTTCATCCAGTCCCTGCTACTTTTCCAAAGACTTTTGACTGTAATTATTCCCTTTTTCTAGCATGCTTAGTCTCTCCCAGTGAATCTTCCTGACTATAAAGGTGCGTGCTTCTAGCTGAGGGGTGTCCCTGTGCTCTGGAGCTCCAGCTGCAGCTCTCTAAAAGCTCCAACCTTTTGGAAACAGTAGTCTGTCCTCAGCCTCTGTGTCCTCAGTACCAATCCCTTCACACATCCATGTCTGAGGTGTCTTCCAAATGCCCAGCTACAACTCCTGCCTCTGATGTCACTGGTTTCTTTTCCTGTGACTGCCAGCTCTGGCAGTCCCTTCTAGGCACCCATTCTTTGTTCTGTCTGCAGGTTTTGACAGGGCAGACCACCATCTTTCTCAACATTATGCTGACCAACCCTAACCACAGTTCCTTCTTTCACTCTTGCACTGATTTCACTTAAGAAAATATTGATTGATCTCTACTATGTTTCTGGAAAAGCTGACTTATATCCATAAAGAATTTTCTCTTTCTCCTCCTTAACCAAAGAGGGCTTTTCCGTGTTAAAATATAAATAGTCTGCAAGGATCAGTCCTAGGGACTAGAGAGATGACTTAATGGTTAAGAGCACTGGCTACTCTTGCAGAGGACCTGGGTTTGGTTCCCAGCACTCACATGGCAGCTAACAACTGTAACTCCAGTACCAGGGAATCCAATGCCCTCTTCTGGCTTCTATGGGCATTGCACAACAGAAGTGCACTTACATACATGCAGGCAAAACGCTCATATGCATAGAATTAAAAAATTCATTAACAGAGCCAGGTGTGGTGATGCACTCCTTTAATTCCAGCACTTAGGAGGAAGAGGCAGGTGGATCTTTGTGAGTTTGAGGCCAGCCTGGTCTACATAGTGAGTTCTAGGTCAACTGGGGCTACAAGGAGACCCTGTCTCAAAAAGGCAAAAAAAAAAAAATTCATTAACAAAAAAGATAAATCCTTAATATAAACCCCAAACTTGTTGATTGGTATTACTAAACTTTGCTACCAGCAAGCCAGTCTAATATTTTATATTTAACATTTCTCAAATTAAATTTTGTATAAATTAATAAAGCATATTGGGCTAAAGAAGTAGCTCAGTTGGTAGAACACTTGATTGGCATTCACGAAGGCCTGGTTTAGTCCCAGGACCACATAAAAGTGGACATGGTGGTGTACACTGGTAAATCCAAGTATTCAGGAAGCAGAGGCAGGATGATCAGAAGTTCAAGGTCACCCTCTGCTACATAGCGAGTTCCAAGCCAGCTTAGAGTACATTAGACCCTGTCTTTAAACTGTTTTTAAAAGCATGAGTACCAAAATTGTATCTTGCAAAAAACAAAACAAACTGGGCATAGTGGTACTGCTTGTAATCCCAGCACTCAGGAAACAGAGGCAGGAGGATCAAGGTCAGCCTGCCAAATAACAAAAAGATAAAATGTGCAAAAACAAATATCTTAGTAAGACTTGATCAGTCAATAGAACTTAATGAGTTTTGAAGTAAATAACTTAATTCCTGCAACTGCCTATCTCACAGATTCAAATATGAGAAACCAGTTCTTAAAAAGAAATCCAGCCAAGTATGGTGGCATGTGTTTATGATCCCAGCACTTGGGAGGTAGAAATAGAAACATTAGAAGTTCAAGGTCATACTTTGCATTGTAGCAAGTTCAAGGAAAGCCTGAGCTATGTGAAGACTTGTCTAAAAAAAAGAACTACTAAATAAAAGTAAAAACAAAACAATAGCCAGAAAAGGAATCTATAAAAAGATATGAAGCTGCATTTAAAAGCTAGCAGTGCTAGACATGGCAGTGTATACATACATTACCCAGGCTAAAGTGGGGGGGACCAAGGATTCAAAGCCAGCCTGGGTTACAAGGTAAGACCCTGGTCACAAAGAAGAAAAAACAAAACTAGTCCATTTTGACCACATGAGGATGCCATATACAAGAAGGAATGGTATTTCATTGTTCTCTGGGCATATGAAAATAAAGTCAAATTTTTGTAATAGTTGCTAGAGCTGACCACCAGTCAGTTATCCAGTAAATAACAATAAAAAGAATCAGTGAGGAAGAAATCTAGAAATTGTCTTTTATGATAAGCTTTTCTTCCTTTGTGTCAAGGGCCTGAAAAGTAGGCTGTGAAAGCATAGCTAGGAATGTAAAGCCCGTGATAAGATCTAACTCAGAAAGTAGGGAGCTGTGGTATAGTTCATTGGTAGATTGCTTGCCTAGCTTGTGCAAGGTCCTAGGGATCAATTCTCTGTAAACCACATACCCACTGTGTACACAAACACAGTAACCCCTTTCTAACGAATACATCAACTGCTATAAATGATCATTATACCACCAAAAATGCCCAAGCATTTATGAACTGCAATAAAGAAAAGCTGTATGTTAATGAAAAGGCCATGAAAGCTGGACATGGTGGTGCACACCTTTAATCCCAGCTCCCCAGAGGGAGGCAGAAGCAGGTGGATCTCTATAAGGTCAAGGCCAGCCTAGTCTGCATAGTGAATTCCAGGCCAGCTGAATTCCCATATTAGCTTAAAGCTATTACCAAAGTCATTTTAGAGATGGTATTTACTTCTCTGAGTTTCATTTCTTCACATGAGAAATTGGATAATCTTATGTCTAGGTTGTTGTAAGGTTATACATAATCTATTTCAACCATTAAGCTCTTATAATATTATAATTTTTAGGCGTTTATAGCTCTAAGTTCAAGATCTTATAAATCTAGTTTTTTTTTTATTTTTCTTTTTTCTTTTTTGAGAGCCCTGTTAAAATATGTGACATTGGTTTTTGGGTTTGTTTTTTGTTTTTTTTTTTTTTTTTTGAGACAGGGTCTCCCTTTAGCTCCAGCTGACCTGGAACTCACTATGTAGACCAATGTGGCCTCAAACTCACAGAGAACCATCTGCCTCTGCCTCCCAAGTGCTAGGGCTACAGGCATGAGCCACCACACCTGGCATGCAGTTATTTGTTTAAATCACTAAAGAAATCCTTTCTGCCATAGAGAAATAGAACCTATAGTATTTGTGTGCACATTTATTTCAAGGAGCTTACCCTTGTTAGCCAGACCCGGTGGGCATGCCCATAATCCCAGTACTTGGGAGGTAAAGGCAGAAGGATCTGGATTTCAAGATCATCCTTTGCTGTGTATCAATTTCAAAGCCAGCCTAGGCTATATGAGACCCTATCTCAAAACAAAACAAAACAAACAAAAAACAATAAAGATAATTTATCCATGCAGCTGTAGAGACTAGCAAGTTTGAAATTCAGGGTGAACCAGCAGGCTGGAAACCCAGGCAAAAGTTGATGTTGTAGTTTTAAATATAAAGACACTATAAGGCAAAATCTCTTCTCTGATTCTCTGAGACCTGCCCATATTATAAAGGGCAATTTTACTCAAATTCCACTGATTTAAATGTTAATCACAGATTTAAGACATCTTCACAGTAATATCTATTCTGATGTTTGATCAAGCAAACCAGTCAAGTTGGCATATAAAATTAATGATTGATGCCATTGTTGGCCCAGCCAGATACTATATTCCATCAGTATATTATTCCTGCCTCTACTGAACAGTTTCCAAGATGTTCTCTCTAGGTATTCTAACACTTCCACTAGCCACATAAATCTACAAAGCTTCTGACTATATACTTAGTTCCATATTCGATTCTATTCTCTAAAATAATGGTTTTTGAATTGGTGATGTGTTTAAGAATGGTTAATTCTGTGCCAGAGTTTGCCCGCAAAGGCAACTTCCTTTAATCATTCACCATGGTCTCCTGAGCTTTACTCCCCAGAGCCACATGCCACCGTTAACCTCTCTGGAAGCATATGAATGCTCAATACACTGATCTCAAGAAATCAAAACTATACACAAACTCTATCATCTTGACTTTTCCACATCTGCGTTCATATACCTACAACCCCATAAAAGACCAAAAAGGGAAGGACAGTTTTACTGGCATGCCCTGGTTTGTTTCTCTGTGCAGTTGGACTGAGCTTCTGAGGAGGGAGAGCACTGGCTTATTTCAGGTTCGCGTTTTTCTCTAGACATAATTCCTCCGTGCCAAATGAAATATCTGAAGTACACACACTTTAAATATTTCCATTTGAACTATTTCCAATTTTTTCAGGGTGATAATGGTTATTTTCTAAAGAAGCTTTACATTTAGGACATGTATATTAAATACTACTGAGACAATGGGAAACAAGCTGGAGAAGGGTACTCAGGGATTCTTTATCTTACTCTCTACCCCGAGATGGGCTTAACAATTTGAAAATTAAAAAGCTATAAAAAGGTTTCTATGTGGCTTGCTGATATTTCATTAGCATTTAAAAAGTAATACAGACATATATTTTGCTGGTTTCTTGATCCTTAAAGCTGCAATTAGTGCATGTCAGTTTATATTTCCAGAACACAGTGGTCATAATTATGAATCGTGAATTTATCTCTAGAGTGTGTTTATATCTGTTAATCCCTAAGCTACTTCTTTTAGGGACAGGGGGAGCAAATATTATCATGGAAGCCAAATTCCTCACATTTGAGGTTCAACAGTAACTGAATAGAAAATTTAGTGATTCCTCCCTTATAAAGCTTTCAATACTACTTAAACATTTACTCGAAGGATTAATGAAATGTAATCATTTGTTGGGAGATACTCTGGGATTTGGAACGGCTTGCTGTTTGCTTTAAGTACCATTAGTTTAGCAGTTATCACTGTCTTCCTCCTCACTAACTTTAACATATTTCTCCACTTCAGCCTTGGGGAATATTAGGAAACAACAATGGAAGAAAAGTCCTTATCTTTTCTTTCCATAATAAACTATTAGTATAAAGAAGACCAAATTTCTGTGAGCAGTACCTTTGAGGTGAAAATCACAGGTAACCTTGAATAACGCCCAAGAGCCTGGCATTCTAAAAAGGACTGGTCTACACCTAAGTTAATTTAGCAGGCTGAACTTGAACTAAGGTCTTTTCATGGCCATCCTTCCTTCTCTATCTCTCTATTTGATATAAATAATAGATAATAAGCCCACAGGATCACTGTAGAAAAATCTATATCTATGTATATTATAAAATTTCAAACACTTTTTCATTAACATCTTTCTTTTCAAATAAACTAGGTTCTCAGTGTTGTTAGTTGTTGATTCTGTATCCACAATTTAAAATGTCTCAAATATACAGTTCCTACCAAGCAAATATGTTTCTATTTTCATCTTCCTATTTATACTTCACTGATGTTTTTTACCAAGAATCATTGGTTTAATCCACAAAACTCAAATGAACCATCTGAATCCATTGCTAGCACTGAGGCATTACTGTTTTAGTGCCTTTATTCAATCAGAGAAATATTTTGTATGTACACATTCATTTTTAAATTGTAAATAAAATCCTCCAAGGCCCTTAGATTGCAGGTGAAATTGCTGCAATTTTTATCGTGGACATATTGTCAAGGAAATATACACACCTTTTTATTGAAATCATTCTTAGCTTCATTTATTTAATGACTTTCGAAAAGCATAATTTGGAAATTGATTACACTTGTTTTTCTCTCTTTGCTGTGTCATCAACACTGGCTCCACATTCTTTAAATTGCAATGAGAATTTGACTGTCTAGACAAAACAAAATAAGAACACAAGACTCACATCAAGTAAATCACTAACTTGTGTTGGCCAACACTGAACAAAAAGATTTTTGTCTTAAAATTTTTGCTGTGTTTCAATGAGTAAATCTAGGATCTAAGAATACACTTGATTCACATTTTCACCTCTCTTTATTCCGTTCTATCAATAAAAGATTTATTAAAAGAGAAACTAGCTGGGTATGGTGGCACACGCCTTTAATCCTAGCACTCAGGAGGCAGTTCTCTGTGAGTTCAAGGCAAGCCTGGTCTACATGGTGAGTTCCAGGCCAGCTGGGGCTACTGGAAGATCCTATT
>NW_008352658.1:381124-384666 GCF_000622305.1 Nannospalax galili | reverse complement strand
AGAGAGAGAGAGAGAGAGAGAGAGAGAGAGAGAGAGAGAGAGAAACTAGGGCCATAGTATACAAAAATCATCAAGGGAGAAAGAGAGTAAATGGGGATACTTTAAATGGGAAGGGCAGGGAGAGAGAATAAGACAGGAGGTGAAAGAGGAGACATAACAGTGCTTAGCTAGTATTAAAAAAACAGAGGGAATCATATTAGTCCAAAAAACCCACTGAAAAATTACACATACAATATCCTTTCATGAGTCCGTGAGTACAGCTGAAGACTACATAACAAGAAACAGTGCCAGACAGGAGAAACCCTCCTTTGAGTTGTTGGCCTGGATAGTCCAAGAGAGTCCCAAAATTACCCAGGCTATTGTCACAGTTCTTGATTGCCTCCCAGAACTTGATGATAAGACCCTATTGCTGAAGACAGGACAAACTTTGGACACAGGATTTGGAGCAATGGAGCTGGAACTGACCTGGAAGTCAACCTGAAGGCTAGCTCTCATAGCATTGGAGAGCACTACACAGGCAGGTAAGAGAGAACATCAATCAATGGTCCAACCCTAGCTTCAAGACCTAAAATCCCCATCAACGATCAGCACAGCAAATGACATTGGTGCAGTAGAGGCAGTTTTATCTTGGGGGTAATCAACAGCTACCTAATTGGACTTAAAGCCAACTCAGTGGGAGGAAGCTCATGTCTGGTACTGTAAATCTGGCCAAATACACATAGCTGGAGAGGTCATAGATCTTAGAGAAAACCCCAAGGCTCTCTCCTAGACAAATGTAATTTCTTACTATGTGCAAAATATGGATTCTTAATTTTACAGACAAGTATCCCAGTCACCACCCATCAAAGTAGCTTCTTTTTCAACAGACAGAGATTATTACAGAGTTACACACCACTGATCACACACAGAGATTCTCTGTGAATTGCCCAAGCCTAAGTGACATATCTACGATGCAACTTCTACACCTAAGACTCACAGAACATTGAACAAGGGATGAAGGGAACACTAATGCAGCTTTTGATTCTCATCAACCCTCATGCAACAGAGGACCAGGAACATAAAAGGACACAAATGGCCAAAACGCAGAGAGTAAGAGTCAGCAGAGTGTGGGTCTTTGGACAGGTCCACCCACCCAGGGATCAGGGACCACTGTGGAAGAGGAGGCAGGAAGATTGTAAGAGCCAGGGAGGAGGTACATGACCACATGGAAATAGTTCTACATGCACCTAGGACCCTGCTCATACAAACCTACAACAATGGTGTCAGCATGTACAAGACCCCTGCAAACTTGGGCAGACAAAAACCCAGCACAGAACTGTGGAAATGAACAGCAAGTCCCAATCTTATTTGAAGAATTATTGGCAGCTGATTACCGCTGGGTGAGGAAGAGCTGTTCTTCTTGAAGGGAGAGAGATTCTAGATAAGCTGACTAAACCCCAGTGAGTGAACTTGCACATCTCAGGACACTAACTTTACATAATAGGCCTTAATACAAATGCTATGGGAGGGTGCCAAAATTTTTTAAAAATGAAACATAAAAATAAAAGACCAAAAAAAAAAAAAAGAGAAACTAGGAAAAAATGTAGGGCTTCGCCTGAATGCTTACGTCAGATATATTCTCGTTGGATAAATCCACATGCAATATACAATACAACTTTGCTGAACAAACCTAGAAGCAAGCTATAGCCCTGTTCTTCTGAACTGCATTTGGAAAGCCTCATTCCAGACTTGTTTATTATATTATCACAGTCTATTTAAAGCAAAAGGCTTTGGAGCTAGTCCCTGACTTTCAATTTAATGAACGCAGAGTCAAAGACTAAGTGGAAGGAAGACATTTCAGCCACTTAGTGCTCACATATCTCTTCATTCAAACACCTAGATGCATCTGAAATACTTCTGCCCTGGAGACTGAAAGGGCAGCTAAGTTCATGATGAGTTTTATACAGAAGAAAACAATCACTTTTCATATTTATGTATCTAAACCATTTGATACTAAGTTCTCCATAAAAAGCAAAGCTCTCAAAATTCAGGGTTTTAGCCTCTCCTTTTGGTAAAAATGATGGGACAGATGCGATCTTTGCTGTGGTTAGCCATGACAGAAACATGCCTTATAATTTCTCTGAAGCGATTTTAAAGTCTCCGTGGAAATTCCATAAACTGAATTACAACTACTAATTTTGTGATGCTGTGTTGGTTTTTCTTGTTTGCTAATGCAGCAACATTAAATCTTATTGTCTTAAATCTAGACACACTAGCAGCTATTTCTAGCTCCACATGCAACAGATTATGCCCGCATTCCTACTGTAAGCAATTCAGGAAGGTGCTGAGGATTTGGTTCCATTATGGTTGCCTGGAAGGAAAATTTAAGCAATTTTATCTTCCTTAGCTCCTAAGAATTTGACATGTCTTGGGCTTTTTATAACTCCTGAAATTTAGCACAGTTTCATAAACACTGAATCAAATGATACATCCTGAGCCAGGTGTGGTGACATAGCTGTAATCTCAGCACATGGGAGGTAGAGGTAGGAGGATCAGGAGGAGTTCATCACTAGCTTCAGCTATGTGGCAAGTAGGAGGCTAGTCTGTGAAAAAAACATCCTCCACAAAACACACACACACACACACACACACACACACACACACACACACACACATACCATATGCCTACCTTACTTCAGAGTAAATATCTGAAGCTCAGTATATCAAAGCTGAAGAATTAAAAGACACATGTTTTTAGCAGACTATCTTGTCCTACCTTGGTATTGCTTAGAGATTTCATGCACTGAAATCTTTTATTTTTTAAAAGTATTCCAAGTCTTGCCTTTGTCTGCATAATATGACCCCGTTTTACTATAAATATTATGTCTCAAAGAACAAAGTGACTCAAACTGATAAGTGTCTTGCAGCTCCATATACATGAAAACATGGGTCATGGGCACCTAGTCTGTGAGTCTACAAGTACAAGAGGTGTGTGTTAGCAAAACAAGCTGAGGGTTAGTCAACCTGTGCAACAATCAATCCCAGTTTGCTGAGTCACTTGTATAATTCAGACCAAGAACATCTTAGCCCTGTAGATGAGATGTTAGGCAAAAGGTCTTCCAAAAGGCAGGCATGGGTAAGGTTCAGAGCAGACTGATGGATGAATATTAGAGGAGTCATTTGTTTGTCATTCACTGCCCCCTCCTCTTTTTGTGACTCAATGAGTTTAATTAGGGTTACCAACAGGGGCATTGGTAAAGGGTCTTTACGGGAACATGGGCAACTTACCAGCTGCTATACCACTCAAGAAAATGTTTCTGTCTCCCCCAATAATTCATTCCCTTCTGAAATCTGGGCACTGAATTAAATATCTAGCTAGAAATATGAAGATGGATGAAATACAATATACAAAGAAACTCACAAATACTAGAAGAAAACAGACACCTAAGCTGGAGATTAAAACTTTAAAGGATTCATGCAGAAATTCTGAAATAGAAGATATGGTACATCTCAGGAGGCAGCAGTAACACAAAAAGGGAATTTCAGCAATTTGGCTTCTTCTG